>NC_056729.1:121489746-121612246 GCF_019279795.1 Protopterus annectens
ATAAATGTTTCATAACTTTGTACATAACAAAGTAATGTCAGCAAAGATCAAAGCAGTGACAGTAGCCTAAATTTCTAAGTTCTGTCATTATCCACCGATTACTTACAGCATACAGGTGTAACATCTTATGGCATGCCATTTTTTAGGAGTGCAAGCACAATATAAGCATGCATAATGCAGGCAGCCATCACTTGCATTTATCCACTCTTTCAGTCTGTGTTCTGCATTTAAACCTGGTAGAATTCTTTGAGAATGTCTCCAAAGCCATGGATGATGGTAAGACAATGCATGCAGCCTATCTCAAACTTGCAAAGGCTTTCGACACAAATCCTCATTATGGCACCATTGAGAAATTCTCCCAGCTGGGGCTTGTAAAGGCTCTAGTGCCGCTAGCCTAGTAACCTCCTATCAACCTATGTACCTATGTACCTAAGAACAGTAGTATAAATGGCAATCAGAAATAAATTTCTATGTCCCATTTTGCTGACTCATGCTGCATTAACTTGCATATCTGTGTCCCATTTTGCTGATTCATGCTGTACTAACTTGCATAAATGCATCCCATTTTGTTGATTCATGCTGTACTAACTTACATATCTGCATCCCATTTTGCTGATTCTGGTGGTACTAACTTGTGTACCTGCATCCCATTTTGCTTATTCATGCTGTACTAACTTGCATATCTGCATCCCATTTTGCTTATTCATGCTGTACTAACTTGCATATCTGCATCCCATTTTGCTGATTCATGCTGTGCTAACTTGCATATCTGCGACCCATTTTGCTGATTCAGGTGGTACTAAATTTGCGTATCTGCATCCCGTTTTGCAGATTCGTGCTGTACTAACTTGCATAGCTGTGTCCCATTTTGCTGATTCATGCTGTACTAACTTGTATATCTGCATCCCATTTTGCTGATTCATGCTGTACTAACCTGCATATCTGCATTCTATTCTGTTGATTCATGCTGTACTAACTTGCTTAGATATCTGCCTCATACTGAGGCTGCAGAAAACAACTCATCTGTACACTGCCTCTGTTTGCTCAAGTCCCAAAGTAAACTACTTGCAATGAAGCAGGCCTCTACAAAACTATTAACTTAAAATGTATGAGGTATATCATTTTCAGGTGAAGAAATTCTGCCAGTCAGCAGTCAACACACCTCACTATTCTATACATTCTCCATCTAAAAGGAATCCTTGATAGCAACATCTAAGTCTCCCAGCTAACCTTATCAGTCAATTTTATAAATGATACAGAGAAAGAAAAACTTGCTGCTACCCTGAAATGTCATGTTTGTCATATTTCCTTGGTCAATTTTGTCTAGTAACATTTCATTAAGTTGGTCTGACAATATTCATCCTTAATTTATGTTGCATGTTGTCATTAATTTACTTCCTGTTAAAAGTAGCAGAATTGTTCCATTGAAATCCATTATTGTCCCACTGACCTAACATTATTTAGTTTTGTAGTGTCCAGCATCTATTGCTAGAACACTTTTAAATATGGACATGACTAAAGAACATTTTCAGTCTAACAGAAGAATGCATGTCTTTTCAAAAACAAGTTTGTCCTCAGCAGACCAACCACAGGTACAATAAACACACTGAGTTTTGAACATTATGATACATTTATTTGTACACTTTGTTATTATTATTATTATTATTATTATTATTATTATTATTCAATAGAGTGCATTTCAAAATTTGGCAACTACAGCTTACATTTTCCTTTCAGAACCCTTCTTCACAGCTTGCTATTTTACTTGGCGGCAGGCAAGCAAATGGCTCTGGTTCACTCTGAGCTTAGTACTTTGCCAGAGCTTTTCCTTTTCTTGGCTCTGTTTTTGGTTCTGTTTGACATGGCACTGATCTCAACAAATCACTATGGTCCGGTGGTCCAAGGTTTGATTTCCTCAGCTTCCATTGCCTGTCTGGCTTTGAACAAGTCATTTAATCAGGCAGTGCTCCAGTAAAAAAAAAAAAAAAATCCCCTTTCGGGTAACATATCTAGAGCAATATTGCCCACATGTCTCCTGCAGCCAGGTCCCAGCATAGCCAATCCTAAATGTGACTGAATAATTTTGGTGTTAATCCAAAGTGGAGAATGAAGAATGGAAGGGAGGGATCCTCCCCACCCTTATGCCCCCCAGGCAGTCTGCCTGTCACAGCTGACTCTTACCCCTACCTGTCTGAATGAAGTTCCATTTGGTCTTCCTTATCCAACTCCTGTAGCAACATCTCCATCTAAAGGTTTAACAGGTCCAGGCCAATGTCAGAAAGGTACATTTTATAAGGTCTGTATGACACAGAGTTCTTATCCTCCAAATCCTCATGACTGCGAACTAGTATGGCCAACTTCAGTTCTATTTTTGAACCTTTCTGAATTATATATGTCTTAGTTCTTCCAATGGTACTGGAATGTATCATCCGTCAGATGACTAACCATCCTAGCATTGCAGACTAAAAACCCATACCTTTTCACACATGCTTTTAACCTTTAGCATGTCCCTCAGTATTATTCATATCATCATTTTCTTGTTGATTATGTCCAAATCATTGTACTAAATATAAATCAGTACCAGACTAGTTTCTTCTGTTTCCTATCACAGCTGAATGATTGTTGTCAGCAGCTTAACCAATGCATTCCTCTCTGTCACTGCAACTGGATCATCCATCTTGAACTCTCCAGACCGAATTGTGCTTCTCCCAACTGAATCTCTACCCTCATGGCTGCCTAGTACAAGTAT
Organism: Protopterus annectens; assembly: GCF_019279795.1. NCBI lineage: Eukaryota > Metazoa > Chordata > Ceratodontiformes > Protopteridae > Protopterus > Protopterus annectens. Next base: position 121,492,496 of record NC_056729.1, read on the forward strand.
AAATTCTAAATGGCAATGACCATCTGGGTGCCACTGCTAATAAAATGGCAATGACCAGCTGGGTGTCAGTGCTAATAAAGGAAAACATGCACTCGTTACTGTTATACTGTTATCAACAGTTCCATAATGTTTCTCTCTCTGTATCTTTTTGTAGTTATGAGTATATTTTATATCCACCTATCTATATATCTGCCTTTCAAAAAAAAAAAAAAAAATATATATATATATATATATATATATATTACAAATAGACAGACTGGTTTCTGTCTCCCCCTGCAGCACTGGCTTGGGTGTGGTTTACCACAGCATGTGTACTGACAAGTGATTTAGCAAACTACGCAATGGCATTTACCTGAAGGCTTGGTCTTAGGTCTTATTATCTTGTGTTCAACCTTCAACATTAACGTTATCCTAGCTATTAAAATAGTTAAACTAGGTTATGTGCAAAAGTAAACCTTCTTCCTTTCAACCTTAAGAAATTCAGATGTAAAAATGTCAGTGAAAATAGAATATAGGTTCTTAGTCAGGGAATGAAACAGAGGTAGAGATGAGGATAAGCAATCCTTGCTATACTGCGTTCTACACCATTGCAGTCTATGCTACTGACTTTAATGGCAGCTTCCCAATAATATTTTTGTGTACGATAATGCAGTCATCAAAAAATAGTCATCAGTAACTCCTCCTACCCCAACCAACTTATTATGGCTTACTAATACTGATTCTGCTTCAGAGAGCTGTTCCCTTCATCCATTTTTTTTTTTACTTATATATGCCAACCTCCACTGACCCATCAACTCAAGCCCCTTCAGCAATTCTTCTCACTTACCTGTGACTATCCTCATTGTCGTCATCAATGGGTAGACTGACTGTTGTTTCAGTCCTGTCCTGCTGACTCTAACTATTACAAGTTCGAACATATGGTCTCGGCCATATGTGGTTCGAACTTGTAATATGTTCGATTTACTGAAGTAGATATATATATATATATATATATATATATATATATATATATATATATATATATTTTTTTTTTTTTTTTTATCAGTAGCTGTGCTGTGGATGAAAGCAATGTTCTCTTGATTTGCTCAGGTTAATCTGCCATTATTGTGTGAAATTAACCAGAAGACGCTTTTAAATATGCTGGCAGGAAGGCATTTATGAGGCTAACTGTGCAGTAAGTGAAAGCAACTGCATCCTCATTTGTAGAATTTAAAGTCTGGCATTAAGGGCTAGTATGCATTTGTGTAAAATAAGTTGGAATAAGTACCTTCTGTCCACTCCTTGTGTAAACAATTTGAAATTGGGCTTTTATACATCGTTATTTTTTTCTGTCCCTGATTCTTACTTTAAATTACTTTTTATCACAATCAGATACAGTGTAAGCAGCAAAGTGTCTGTAACTACTGTGTTATATGGGCAATATTTGTCAGTGAACATAACTAACCATCTTGTTGATCACTCAGTTAACCTAAAAGCTTCAGAAAAATAATGTGCCTTTTTGTGAAGTAAGGTGGAATACTTGTGGGCTGTCTCCTGTTTGTGTGAAACAATTGAAATTATATAGCTCTGAAATATCACCAATTTCAACACACGCCTTTGATTTCTAAAAACTTCCTAAGTATATAGCAGCATTACTTAAAATCTGGCATTGATTCTGGCTTTTGGCCTTCATTTTTTGTTTTTGTCTTGATTATTTCTCTAAGAGATTAAGAGGTATTATTTTTTATTACAATCTGATGACAGGAGGTATACATGACAAAGTTGCGAAAACTGCTGTGTGGGTGGGGGGGTTACATGTTTGAAAGTAACTTATCTTCATATATTATTAGTTCAAACAGTCTGATTTTGCATGAGTTGTGTACATTTATGTGAATAAGTTGGCATATTTGGGCAGCAATGTGTTTATTTGCAGTAAACCTAAATTGCATTACTGTGTCCATACTTATTATTTTTACAGCAATAAGACATTTAAGGTATACGCAGTCAAAAACAATGATATAATTGCTGACTACAGGGGGTGTCTATAGATGATTAAATGATCATTAGTCCGGCTTTGCAGGAGAAGTATGCATTTGTATAAAGTAGGGTACAACACTTTACTGTGGCCACTTGTATGACAGTAAGAGATCAGAGATGGATATTGGTGGATTATCATGATAGCATTTTAAATTATCTTAAATTAGGAAGGGAAATCCTAAAATAATGTACATTTATGAATGCCCCTTCCCCCCCAAAACAGTGTGAGGGCCCAAGGTACACCTAATTTGCTATTGTTCACTGGTTACATCTACCTGGGCCTTCCCGTTTCTGCTTGCCTCCACAGTTGTAAGCAGTATCCTTCCAGTTTTTAGGGTTGAACAAGCAAATTTCTTCCCAAAAATGCCATTTACCAATGGTCCAGACAAGATCCTTACCTACTCCTTCATCTGTTTGGGAATCAGTTTTTACGTTCTATTATATCTTTAGTATCCCAGCAAAGAATGCCACATTTTCTCTACCACAACACCCTACAAAACAATTATAAACCTTTTTTATCTTAACCTTTATTCATAATTTTTTTAATTGGTATACAGTAGTACACTCTTCTGCTTAAACATTTTCTTTCAAAATCTTTAGTTTTCCCCCCAACAACAACTTTATGTAGTACATTCTGGTAAAGTCTGGACATGGTCTTTCTTAGTATGTTAGTTTGTTTCTTAACTCTTGAAGCTTTAGCAGTGACTTCCTAAATCACTTTCTATGAAAAGGGACACTTTTTTCTTCCCTACATTCTCTCCATATAAATTATTTTCAAAGTTGCTTTGATTTCTTTTATTTCCATCTATTACTTAGTTTCTTAGAGCAAGATACAAAAACATAGGTTCATAGGTTGGTACTAGGCTATCGGCCCTATCTATATACAAGCCTAGCCATAACAATTCCTGGCTATTTCTTCCCACACTATTTACTTCCCTGGACCCTTGTCTATCAGGGTGACTGATGGGATCCCCGGTGTGAATTTCCTTTCTTATATCCAATCATCAAGGTTCCTTTTGAAGAGGGCCAAAGAGGCGCTCTGCTTGAAATGTATAGGCAGTCTGTTCCAGAGTCTGGGGAGTCTCTGGGTCAGGAACCTATCCCTCCAGCATGTTTTGTTTATTGTGATGACAAGATTTAGATCGCTGGAGCGTGTGGCTCTGAGGGATTGGGATTTCTTTAAGTGTAGCATGTCCAACAGCTCTGGGTTTGACATTTACATGGCATGTAAAGTACAAGGATACCAAACTAATGTCACAGAAAAGACACTAACTTAGAAAAAGGGGGAGAATTAAAGGGAAGCAGTAACAAGAACAAAGGTGAAAACAGTCCAGCGGTAGTCATGAAGGATAATATAAACTTAAGCAAATCGTATGACTAGACAACAAAAGAAGAGATTTACACGTGTGTTCTAAAAACAGCAGACCCCTGTACATGACAGAAACACTTAAGTACATCAAGATATCCTTAAACTGGGTATTTTATTAAAATGGCATGCACTGAAACAAGAGGGCACAATATGAGTATATCCTGCGTACTTCTTTCATGAGACAGGAGGAGCAGTAGACGACTGGAACAGCTTTCACAAAATGACTGAAGGACCTTTAGTTCTTATGTTAATTTTATGGTAAAAAGAAGACATCTGCAAGCTCAACCATATCACCATGTACTGGTGGGAATCACACCAGTGCCCCTATTAAGTAGATTTTTGCCTTATATTCCTGGCGATAATTTGCAATCACCCACAGTCAAAACCATGACATGTATTTGCAGATATAAAACAAGTCTTATGATTTGTTTGGAAATATTTATTTATTAAACTGGATTTTAGTTCATCATATAGTTATAGGAATAAGCTAAGCTGTCATACTGTGTTACTTTGTAATGATTTCATATATCTATATCTATCTATCTATATATATATATATATATATATATATATGTGTGTATATATATATATATATATATATATATATATATATATATATATATATATATATAAAATAGGTCTACTTTCATTCAACAAAAGTTCGTTCACCAAAAGTACATCATATCAAATTGCAGAAAGCCGACTACAGTTAAAAGAAAGTGCAGTTTAATGAAAATGCACTTTGGCGAAATACACATTAATGAATTACATTTGGTAGTTCCAGAACCCTGTGAAACAACAGGTATGGTTTTATGTAGTTGTTACTTACACTTCCAATGGGGGTGGAAGGTGTACAGCAGTTGGGGCTTCTTGATATGGATTTTGATATAGTGTGGATAAAGAAATGTACCCTTTTCCCCACTGCAGTACAATCTCGGAGTTAGTATATATAATTAGCGGAGGTGTGCAGGGTGCAGTGCCTCACACAAAGGATGCAGGAGGCTTGCCTCCCTGCAAAATTAGTTTTTATTGTGTATGTTTGTGGTTTCGTACTTCATTGATGTGTATTTCATGAAACTGTATTTTTGTTAAACTGCACTTTTGCTTAACTGTAGTTGGCTTTCTGCGATTCAATAAGGTGCACTTTCGGTGAACGAAAATAAATATATATATATATATATATATATATATATATATATATATATATAATTACAAAAAAAAAGAGGCAGAATCAGCAAGTCCAACAAACAAACTTTTTAATGGTTAGCACTTTCGTCTGTCACTAATAAGCAAACTTCATCAGACAAGGAAAAGAGGAAATTAAAATTACATATTTTAAATAGTATCATATACATTACATCACTTCCCATCTCTGTTAAAAAGACATAACACTTTTAAATATATGTATATATACATATATATATATATATATATATATATATATATATATATATATATATGTATATATGAGAAAAAAAGTTTAAATATGTATGTGCATAAGTAGCTATATAAACCTATAGTTAAAAACAAGACATTTCACATTACAGTTGTCATTTTATCTTGGGTAGCTGAAAGCATTCAAAACCAGCTGCCAGTTAAGTTCCTTATTCAAAAGTGTTATGTATTTTTTTGCCCCAGATGTCAGGTCCCCCCAAATGGGGAGCAAAATATATAAATAATTTTAAACACAATAATATATACCTCCAAACAAAAGCAAATACACCAAAAAGGCTTTTAAGTGCAGAAAAATAAAGGAGAGTCATAGTAAGAGAAAAAACAGGGGGCTGGAGGGAGGGTAACAGGGACTGCAACAGTGAATACACTCGAACATCTATATTTATGGTAAGTGTACACAACTGTACTATGTTCTTCGTGTTTCACTGTTGCAGTCATTACATTTGGGTAGTTTCCCAAAGCTAAGGTTAGGAAGATAGATTTATACAGTATTAGGATAGGCTATAAGGCCCTGCAAAACAGCAGTGGCAAAGCCAGCTCTGGATTTAGAAAAAAATGGTAAATGATAGTGCTTGGTGAAAGTATGAAATGAACTCCAGGTAGCAGCTTCTAGAATATCCCTGGTAGGAACACCTCTGAGAAAGGCAGAAGAAGTAGATGCATCCCTGGTGGAATGGGATCTGATCCCCTGGGGGATAGGTTTTCCATGGCGCTTATAGCAGAAATGAATGCAATGGAAATGGTTTGCTTTGAAATAGCCTTTCCCTCTGCCCCTGCAGCAAATGCTACCAGCAGATTTTCTTTGAGATTTAGTCCTAGCCAAGTAAAATCTAAGTTGTCTGTGTGCATCCAATGAATGCCAAATCTGCTCCCCTTTGTTCTGTGGTTTGGGAAAGAAAGTTGGCAAATGAATGGACTGATTAAGAGTCACACTGGATACCACCTTGGGCATGAAGGATGGGTTGGTCCTGAGTGACACCCTATCAGCATGAAAGATGATGAAAGGCTCCACTGCCATAAGGGCCTGTAATTCAGAAATCCTTCTAGCCAAAGTGATTGCTAAAAGGAAGGCTGTTTTTCAGGAAAGGAATTTTAAGTCTGCAGTAGCAGCTGGCTCGAAAGGAGGTAGAGTGAGTTTTTCCAATACAAAAGTTAAGGTCCCAGGCAGGGGTTGGATGTCTCCTGGGTGGTCTTACATTTTTGGCCCTGCTGAGATACTGCTTTAACAGAGGATGAGAGAAGTGGGGGGGTTCTGTGTTGTAATGAGCTGAAATGGCTGAGGCATGGATTTTTATGGAAGCAAAAGTTAGGCCCTTGTGAAGCATCTCAGTTAAGTATTGCAAAATCTGAGGTAAAGTGGGCACTGCTGTGCTCATCCCTTGTGATTGATTCCAGGCACAGAATCTTTTCCATTTGTCTGCATAAGATTTTCTTGTACTAGGTCTTCTCGCCTCCAAAATTACATCCATCACAGGTTTGCTGAGGGATGCTAAGGGGGGAATTTAAGTGATTAGCCAAGCTGTAAGATTCAATGTTTGGAGCTGAAGGTGCAGAATTTGGTTGTTCTGCTGAGACAGTAAGGAAGATGTCTGAGGCAGGTGCCATGGAGAAATTTATGGCAGACTGTGTAGGAGTGGGTACCAGTGTTGGCGAGGCCAGTCTGGAGCAAGCAAAATCATCTTTGGTTTGTCCTGTTTGACTTTTAGTAGAACATTGGAGAGCAGAGGCAGAGGGGGAAAAGCATAGACTGATAGGTTTACCCAGGTGAAGGACAGAGCATCCCCTTTCCAGGCTTTTTTGTGAGGAGTTCATGTGCAAAATTTGTCCAACTGGTAGTTCTGAGGTGAGGCAAAGAGATCTGTGTTTGGGCTCCCCCATTTGCGTGTCAACATGTTGAAGATCTGTGGTTCCAGTTTCCACTCATGTGGGTCCATGAGATTTCTGCTTAGATCATCTGCCAAAATATTTAGCTTTCCTGGCAGGAATTGGGCTTGTAGTTGTACTTGATAGCTCAAGGCCATGCTCCACAATACCATGGCTTGTCTGCAGAGGGGGTAGGAATGTGTACCCCCCTGCTTGTTTATGTACCACATAACTGTGGTGTTGTCCATTTTTACCATTAGTTGCCCTGGATGAAGGTAGTCCTTGAAGGCTGTCAGTGCATTCTGTACAGCTAGCATTTCTTTTTGATTGATATGAAGGTGCATTTGATTCGGGCTCCGTTTGCCCTGAATGCACTTCCCTGCCAGATGAGCCCCCCATGCATAGTCTGATGCATCTGTAGTTAGGGTTTGGGTGGCAGGAGGTGGTGAGAATGGCAGTCTCTTGTTTTGGTGGCAGGCCTCTGCCCACCATAGGAACTCTATTTATAGGCAAGGTATGATATGAGTCATTGTTTAAGTAGCACTGAAGTTTCCTCATATGCAGTTTTGCATATGGAATTAGACAAATGCAGGAGACCATGAACCCAAAGGCTTGCAGTATTTGTCTTGCAGATAGCAGGGTTTTTGTGGCCACCTGTTTAAAGTAAGTCACAAACTGAAATTTGCTTTTCTGGCGTAAGATAAGCCATCTGGGCAGTTGTATTCAAGCTTGCACCCAGGAATGTAACTTTTTGAGAGAGTACTAGTTGTGATTTCTTTTCGTTTATGGTGTACCCAAGACAAGTTAGAACCCTTTTTACAAATGCCAGATGTTTTAGAAGAATGGCCTTGTTTTATGCCTGAATTAGAAGAATCAGCATCTTGAAGTTTGGAATGTCCAGGATGGTGTTTAGAGTAGACAGGTCCAGAATTGGATGCCATGATTTGTCTTTTCTGGGTACCAGGAAAAGTCTGGAATAGAAACCTTGTCCCTTTTCCTCTTCTGGTACTAGTTGAATAGCCCCCATGTTTAGGTGGAAAAGTACTTGTTTCTGAGCCTCTGCCTACTGATTTGGGGGCTGGTCTGGCCACCCGTTTGGAGTTGGCAACATGTGGAAATGAAAACTGTATCCCTGAGACACTATATTTAAAACCCATTTGTCCTGGGTTATAAGTTGCCAGTTTTTTGCATGAAGTGCCAGTTTTCCCCCCAAAGGAGTGGCTAAAAGGTAAGTGCTAGGTAATTCTAAAGGAAAGTCATTGAGGCTGTTTGCCATAGGGGGTGTCTTATTGTGTCCAGATTTGGAAGAGGAGGCACCCCATTGCTTAGTTCTGAAAGTCCCTTGGGACTGAAACCTAGTGCTTTTGGAATGTCTGGGTTTGGCTTGAGTAGCTCTAGAAGGAAATGGAAAGGACCAGTTCTTAGTAGACCAGTGCCTACTAAATCTTGGAAGTTGCACTTGTAAGGAGTCTTTCACAGTTTGCATAGATTTAGCCTTATCTTCCATCTTTTTTAGAACTTCTTCAGCTTTATTGCCAAACAGAAGGTCCTGCTGCAAAGAAGCATCCGACAATTTTCCTTTAACATGATCAGTCAGAGATTGCTCCTTAAGCCAAGCATGCCTTCTAAGCACAGACCCAGTAACAGCAGCCCTGCAAGAGGCCTCCAAAGAATCAAAACCAAATTGCAAAGTATGTTTGCCAACTTGTTCAGCTGAATGCAATAAATCCTGTAAATCCTTATTTTCCACACAGTCAGAAATCAACATCATTTTCTGTTTAAGCAGTCCCATGATATGCTGCTGATATTTTAGCATATGGAATTGACAGTTTAAAGCCCTGATTGCCAAGGTTGCAGAAGTATAAACCTTTTTACCCCATCTACCCAGCGCCCTGGAGTCTCTATCAGAAGGGGTAGGCTTTTTAGCAGTAGAAGCCTTAATGCCCTTGGGCCCCTGAGAAATGGTTTCAGGGTCCGCAACAGGATTTTTGAAAAGGAATTTGTGGGAATCAAGAACCCTGTAGTATCTATCTGGCTTACATGGGGCTGAAGGCAGAGAATCAGGGGCCATACTGGATTCTGAAAACACATCATCAACAATGTCTAGTACAGGAGGTATAGCCAAAGGCCTATGCTGAGGAAGAAGAAGAAAATCCTTAAACCTCTTTTTGGATTCAGAAAAATCCTGACTTTCCCAATGGAAATACTCCCTTAAGGTATGTAAAGTTTCCTCAGAGGAAAAATCCTCAGGGGAAGAAGCAGAAAGAATGGAATCCTCTGCATCAGAGTCCTCGTAAATAGGGATGGACAAATCCTGTTCATTAGAAGAGTCAGAAGAAACAGAGTCCTGTTCAGAAGATTCATAGTCAAGTTCAGCCCTAGGCCTCTTAGAGGGGGGGGTGTGTTTGACTACCCCTGATTAAAGTAATTAAATCTTCAGCCATTTTGATCATTTGTTTTTTAGGCATAGGGGCCTGAACATGCAGCCTGGGCATCGTTTTTTTAGACATAGAAAGAGATTTTGACCTTAATATTGAAGGTGGTGTTGGTTTAATATACAAATCTGTAGGCCTGAATACACCCTCAAAAGCCGGTGCCTGCACAGTGGCTCCAGACCCATCCAAGGTAGAGACATCCGCAGGTTCCATAGGTGAAGCATCTCGCGGCATACCGGACTCCGAATGGGTCTCAGTAGAGGCCTGCGAAACAGAAGTAGCGGCTATCAGGGGCTGCGAGAGCACCTCACTGAGTACTGGCGACTGGCTTAGGAAAAGCGTCCTCAGCAGTTTTGGACCTTAACGGCCAAAATCTGTCTTTTTCTTTGTGTTTTTTTGGTATTCCGGTAGTCGGATTGCTAACCGATGTCATTTCTGGATAATTAAACCAAGAACCAAAATATTTAGAAGCAAAAATGTGCCAACAACTGATAGTGTGCTGATTAAATAAAGCACAAAACCGACAACAATGTACATCATGGTCAGGGCCTAGGCAAGGAATACAGTATAAATGAAAATCCTTATGAGGTATTTGCTTCCCACAAGTAATGCAATTATTAACTTTTACTGACATCGGCAAGGAGCAAGAAAAAATTTCCCCAATGGGGTACTTAGCTTTTTAGTTGAAGACTTCTGTTCTGAAACTCAAAAATGAAAATTTTAGGAGTCGGTCGACTGGCACTTGCGAACTGCTTCTGCTTTGGGCACCACATGGCAAGAAAGACTGATGTAATGGCATCGGCTGCATGTTTTATACGCCTGACGACCTGCCGTCATGGAAGAAGGGACAGCAACCGATGCAGAACCCAAGACTTTGTTAATCAGGCCGACTGAGGGCAACCTGCAGAAGATCACCCAAATGTAATGACTGCAACAGTGAAACACAAAGAACATGTAGGACAAACCAATGACTTAAGTGATATTTCTAAGAAAAGTCAAATAAAACATCTTTGGTTTGCTTTTTGTGTTACTATTGCTGTGGGGATCTCCTCACTGCTCATGTAAGATCTTCTTCTTCTTCTTTCGGCTTTTCCCAGTTAGGGGTCGCCGCAGCGGATCACCTGTCCACTCACAATTGGCAGTGGAGTTTTATGGTGTTGAGCTGCCAGCCCGGTGCCCAACCTTCCACAGAAGGCACACACATGCACGCACTCACACCTAGGGCCAATTTAGAGTGTCCAATCCACCTACAGCATGTCTTCGGGATGTGGGACAAAACTGGAGCACCCGTAGGAAACCCACATGACCACAGGGAGGACATGCAGACTCCACAAAGAAGGCACCCCAGCTAAGAATCGAACCGGAGAACCTCTTGCTGTGAGGTGGCAATGCTAACCGCTGCACCACCGTGGCAATAATGAAGGATTTTTCTTAATGTTGTGTAATATATGCAACTATGTCAGCATTGTTTAAGACTGGTAGTTAACATATTTATTTTTTATATAATCATTTCTCTCAGTTTCATTTTTATAAGATGTGGCTGGTATGAGAAATTTTGCTGACTTCTGAGGAAACAGTAAACCATTTCCTTTACTTTCTAACTGGTTGGTTTTCCCTTAAAAGAAACCAGATAAAGGAAGAAAACAGTCCCAACTGTAAAGAAGGGAAATTGGCTATTCCAGGGTTGGGCAAGCAGTGGTATATAATTAGGACATTTCTGGCATATTTAAGTAGCTTTTAAATTCAAGGTCACCCCAATAATGACATTAAGCCAATAAATCTTTGTAATATGAAATGTTCTGCAGAAGGCGTTTTAGCAAAGCTGTGTTGAACTCCTTGTCTCAATGAGTATGTTTGTATTATTGTGGGCTTAAGGAAAGACACGTTGTTCTCTGTTACCTAAAACATCCTATAGAGGGCATTTTGGTCGACTCTGTACTTCTCTTCATCTTGATGAGGATATTTATATTTGTATCTTTTGGTATTAGGTTGTCCTGTTTGATGTAATGGCCTTTAGAGGATGTTTTGGTTACTTTTGTAGATCTTCTCATCCTAATATAGATGTTTGTATATTTTTAAATTCTTTGGTGAACTGTCTTGGTTATTTCATCCTTAACAAGATGTTTAAGCATTTGTAGTTGTAGTCTCACCCTGATAAGGACGTTTTTAGTCCTATGCCTTTAAATAAAGCAAAATCTCTGTAAGTCTTGGTTCTTTTTAAAATTCTTTATTGAGTTGGCAGATGAGCACTGTTCCTTAAAAGAAAACAGTTTGAAGTAGTTGCTTTAAAGTGATGAGTGCTTTATTTTTCAAGGTACAACTATACCATGTATGCCAACCCATGTGTACCTTATTAATGATTTACTTAGACAAGCCTGCTTTAAGTCTTGTTGTGTCTTTCGGCTTTTCCCGGTTAGGGGTCGCCACAGCGGAAGTCCAGTCTGCTAATGATTGTGCCCTGATGCACAACCTTCAACGAAGGTACACCCATTCACGCATGTCTCCACACAGAAGACGCTCTAGCTGAGAATCGAACAGGACAATGTCTTACTGTGAGGTGACAACATTACCGCAGCACCACCACTGCAGCAGGCCTGCCTTAAGTCTGTCTTCTAAATTTTCTTCCAAACAAAAGTCATAAATTATCATGTGGTGCTTTCTGCTTTCAGCCTCATAGTCTTAAACTGCAAAGGAACTGTCCTTTATCATAGACCTGTAGTCATTTCACCCTGATTGTGTTGTGTGTTTTAATGTCTGTGCCACGTATATAATTTTTGTAATGGTTGAAGTTTGCTGTGTACTGTGTGTTTGTGTGTGTGCGCGTGTGCATGCGTGCATGCATGTGTGCTTGTGTGTGTGTGTGCGCGCGTGTGTGCGTATGTGCGTGTGTGTGAAAGAGAGACAGGAAGATAGATGTGGTATCATTTTATGGTAAGAGGTAATGCATTACTCATAGAAGAACAACCCAATAAGGTTTTTGTCAGCATCTAGGAAGGAAGACATATGATACAGTTAGAGAAAGAATGTATCCGAACTGAAAAAGAAGAAATGGCACGTGAGTTGCCGCTGATTAAAAAAGACAAGAGGGTGTGTCACATGGAGAGACAAGTTTTCTGTGCACAATGAAGTAGATAAGGGAGATGTATAAAATAGCACAATTTGGTTTATGGACAGCTTTGAGGTCCGAGCATGTACTAAGTTGACAATAATTAATGAAGAAGCTTTGTAGCTTGAGGTTTTAACTTCTTGTTCTCAATTCTAAAGGATACAAGTTTTCATCAGCTATGTAAAGTGAAATTTAGAATATAAATTTTCTGAGTGTCAGAGTTTGTGTCTGTGAGAGAACGTGTGTAAGTGTGTCAGTTTTCGTACATTTCTGAGTGTGTCTGTGTGTGTGTGTGTTTGTGTGTGTGTGTGTGTGTGTGTGTGTGTGTGTGTGTGTGTGTGTGTGTGTGTGTGTGTGAGATTGTCTAAGTCATAGTGCATCAAAACAAAGACTGTCTATGCCAGACTGCATCAAATCAACCAGAATTAGTATTGCTTTATTTCAACTAATAGAATCAACATCAATTTCATCTTGAATGTTGCTAGTGCAGCATAAATATATGCTACCTTTTCCAACCCTGGCAAAATGTGAAGCAACTCAAAGATCTGAGTCAAGGTACTACTATGTTCTGCATCCAAGGAAAATGTATTCCATTAAGGTGGAAACTTAAATAAACAAATAACTCAGGAACTTGATAAAATTCACCAAAAGCCAAGTTTGAGGCTAAAATAACTACCTGAGCCAAAGGCAATCACAAGGCCTTTTTTAGTTATGTTAGTAATTTTAGAAGCAAACAATATACTGAGCTGATAATAATCAAATGTTACACAGCACATAACTCAACCTCTCCAAAACTTTAGACACAATTCCTGACACAGGCATAATAGAAAAGCAAAATAAACTGGGAATAAACTCATATGTTACCCACTGGATTGTTAAATGGCTCACAGATAAGACTCAGGAGATCAAAATAGGCAAAGCTACCTTCATGTAAAGACCAGTCACCAGTGGAATTACCAGAGGTTCAGTGTTGCGACCACTCTTGTTTGGCATCTACTTTTCTGAAGTAAAAGTCAATACCAAAGGGCTCTGTCTGACTATGTTTGCAGATGATTGCATGCTAAGAGGAGTCATTGAATCTCCAAAAGACTTAGCCATCCTGCAAGAAGGATTATCCCAAATAAATAAGTGGTGCCAAACTCATAGACTGCAAGTAAATGCCAAACAAAGACATTTATGTATCCCTTGGAAAGTCATCTATCCTGAGGAACTACTACACTGACAATACAGTCCCTAAGGACTGACTCAGTTGTTTGGGATTTGGGAAGTTATGTGGACAGTGACCTAATTTCGACCAACATGTGTCCATACTGTAAGAAAGTCAATCTGTATTGTGGAGTTTATAAATAAAGGGAATGCATCTAGATGTGGGGATGTCATTGCCCCACCCCACCCCTTACTCAGCTGTCATTACGTCAACCAGTTAGTATAACGCCCCCTTTGGCATGTACCTTTTCAGACATATGAAACAACAGGAATGCCCATAGAGATACCTTACTTAAAGGATACAAGGCCTAAACAATATGCTCTACATGGACCATCTCAAAGCCCTGTCACTATACTCAGACTGCTAAGAGATGAGCTGTGTCTGGCATACAAAGCATCCCCTGTCCCAGTGCTGATGGACCTACTGCACATCAATAAGTTCAATGGCATCTAAACTTCTTCTGGAATATCAACTGAATGATTTGAAGGGACGGCTATATCTTGCTGAGGATATACCCTCCCTGGAACAGATTCCTCATCCATGTAAAGAAGCTCATCCTGTCCATATTCCACAGAAACTTGGATCTATAGATGGTAATAGAAAGTTTATCCATGGACTGCCCCCTGTATTATTAATGGATCCCAGTTTTTCTCACTAGTGATAACATATATTTATCAATTGTGCGATGGGTAAGGCTAATCAAACACCAAACGGAATAGGTTAATTCAAAAGGGAATTTGTTTAAGCATAAAATGAACTACAAGGGAACTAGTCTTGTACTTACCTCTGAACTATGACCTTCTGAGGGATTCTCTGGGAGAGATATCTATCATGCCAACAGGGCCTATTATTATTTATGTGGGAATTTATATCTCTTGAGCAGATGTCTAGGACATTGTTTTATGGACGTGCAGGTCACACAGGATCTGATCTTTTGAGCCATGCAGTGGTTTCCTCTCATCAATCTGTAGAAAACAGAAAAGAGTGAGAAAGAAAGACAGAGTGCTTTGGGGTGATTATGGTAGCCAAGGAAGACATGTTGCTGATTGTCTTGGTAAGGAAACTATGCGGTCATTATTCATGGATAAGTGCATATCAATGTGGGCATTATAATTTATTATGTAGATGATGGGGGGGAGTAAAGCAAGACAATACCTTCCCTGGGTCTTGAAGATATACCACTTATGATCAGTCTCACCATATAAAAGGATATTGGAATGGCAATGGATGAACAATGGCAAAGGATTGTTCATTATCAACAAGAGTGTCCAGGTCCCTGATGATTGAGTGAGCTTTCAAAGGAGTATTTCCTCTGTGGTAGGTCAAAGGGTGCCCCTGCTTGCTGAAGGACACAATGCTGCATTTTGTGGGATTTATTTTAAGGCTATGGCCCAGGCTTTGTTAGTGCATGTCAGGCCCAGCTGGAAAATCTGGAAGTCAGATGAGCAATTTATGGCCACTCCAAGTTTGCTGTCATCAATAAACTTTGTCCAAAATAAGCCCTTGATATCATTACTATATACTAATTTAAGAAGTGAAGAAAAAGACAGTTTATGAAGTTGCTGACATATTTGCTAACGTTTTTAGTATAGTGTTGTGGTAGACAAAACATGACATTCTTTGATGAGATACTAACAGTAGTTTTAGGTTAACAAGTAATAAGGCAATGGAATCTGAAAACTGACTCCTAAACTGTTGAAGAAATATATAAGGCTCTTGCTTTGGTAATTGATGGTTGCTTCAGATTTGTATTGTACTGTTGAAACTATGGGATACACAGAGAAACCAGACTACACTTGTTTCATTTGAATAAAGGCTATGTTTTGGCATTGTACAGACTGTTGGAATCTTAGGTGGATTTATCCAGTTTTGCTCCATGCACTTGTAGAGCATAGTCTCAGTACAGTTCTCTTGTGGTTTTGTCCATCTATTAATCTATCTCTTTGTATAAAATATGAGTTTATTGCCTTTCATTAAAATGTAAAAGCAACAAAAACAACTTAGCAATACCTGCATTAAAAAAAAAAAGAACACAAGAAAAAAGTGAAAGCACAAAAAACACAAGATATCACAAACAGAAAACAGATTAATTTTGTAAACCACAAGCCCTTAACCCATCCCTCTCAAATATTATAGCAATAAATCTGTACAAATCCTAAAAGAATGGGTTGACAAAGACCCAAAAATAGGGACAGAGTTTAAATATTGCTCTCCAAAACTTAGAATGCTGCTAGAATAACAGGATTTGTGCTAGCATGCATTTTCTGAAGGATATGAAGTCTAAAAATCAAATGTATGTTGTTATTTTATTACTTGAATACCCACTGATTTGCCAGAAAATTACAAATGTTATGAGGAACAGACAAAATTTGAGGCAAATATCTAGACATTTGAGAGGTATGCCTTAACCATAACACTACATACAGATTTTATTGTTATGAATTCTTAGTGTTTACAGAAACTAATTTTCTAAGGTAAAGTGTATGGTTGGGGTTAGAAAAATGGACAATGTTAGAACTGGATTAAGCATAAGAGAAAAGGAAATGCCAGTGCTGGATTAAGCATAGGAGAATGGGCAATGATAACACTGGATTAAGCATAGGAAAATGGCCAATGTTTGAGTTGGTCTAAGGATAGGACAATGGGCAAAGTTAGGGTTGGAATAAGCGTAAGTGAATGGGCAATGCTAGCATTGGATTAAGCATACAGGAATAGGCAACGTTAGGGCTGAATTAAGTACAGGAGTTTGGGCAATGTTAGGGTTGGATTAAGCATAGGAGAACTTCCAATGTTAGCGTTGGATTAAGCATAGGAGAATGGGCAATGTTAGTGTTGGATTAAGTATGGGAGAGTGGGCAATGTTAGCATTGAATTAAGCACAGGAGAACAGGCAATGTTAGGGTTGGATTTGGCATAGGAGGATGGGCAATGTTACAGTTGGATTAGGAATAGGAGAATGGGCAATGTATCTTTGGATTAAGCATATGAAAAAGCACAGGATCACGGGCAATGCTAGCATTGGATTAAGCATAGGGGAATGGACAATGTTAGCGCTGAATTAAGCATAGGAAAGTGGGCAATGTTAGGGCTGGATTAAGTATGCATTAGTTAGGAGATCGAGTAATGTTAGTGTTGGGTTAAGCACAGGAGAACGGGCCATGTTAGGCTGGATTAAGCATAGGAGAATGGGCAATGTTAGCATTGGATTAAGTATAGGAGAACAGGCCATATTCAAGATGGATTAAGCATAGGAGAACAGGCAATGTTAGGGTTGGATTAAGCATGCATTAGTAGTTAGGTGATCGGGCGATGTTAGCGCTGGATTAATCATAGAAGAATGGGCAATGTTAGCATTGGATTAAGCATAGCAGAACAGGCAATGTTAGCATTGGATTAAGCATAGGAGAACAGGAAATGTTTGGGATGGATTAAGCCTGCATTATTAATTAGAAGAATGGGCAGTTTTACCATTGGATTAAGCATAGGGGAATGTGCAATGTTATCCTTGGATTAAGTATAACAGAATGGGTAAGGTTAGTGTTGGATTAAGCATAGCAGAATGGGCAATGTTAGCATTCGATTAAGCATAGTAGAACAGGCAATGTTAGTGTTAAATTAAGCATAGAAGAACAGGCAATATTAGCACTGGATTAAGCATGCATTAGTAATTAGGAGAACAGGCAATGTTAGAGTTGGATTAAGCATGCATTTGTAGTTAGCATTTGTAAATTGGCAGGGAGGCTTTGACCTATATACACCACCTTACCAGTGTGCGATAGCCCTAACTCTAACTCTGTCCTTATTGCCAACCCTACATCTTAACTTAGAAAGACACTTTCTTCAGCACTACCTAAACACACACCACATACAAAATCAGACATGCACAATGCTAAACCTTTTCCCTTCTGTAATCCTAACACAGATCATAGCTAGCAAAAAATCACACTAGCACCACTAAACCCTAATGGCAAAGCTTGTATTATATCTGTATTTTTTTTCGCACTAGCATCTTAAAAAGAACCTACCTTCAGAAATATACTACCAAAAACAGTTCACACACAACACTAAATCTATCCCCTTACCTCACCCTCACTCTATTCCTATCCCAGTAACACTCCCACACATATTACACACCCAGTGCTGAAATGTTTAGCATACCTGAATCTTACAACATCAGATATAAAAAAAAAAAAATCAACCTTCTGCAATCCAACTTAAACAGCAAATAACAGCTCCATTCTGTTGAAACTCAGTTAGACTAAATGTCCACTCACTACACTAATACGCATACTCCATATT
This sequence comes from Protopterus annectens, assembly GCF_019279795.1. Classification (NCBI taxonomy): domain Eukaryota; kingdom Metazoa; phylum Chordata; order Ceratodontiformes; family Protopteridae; genus Protopterus; species Protopterus annectens. Next base: position 121,510,246 of record NC_056729.1, read on the forward strand.
CAATCACATCCTTAAACAGAAATATTTAGCTTTGATATTTATAGAACTGACACAACTACTTTTCACCTATTTGTCAATAAACAAAACATTAGGGATCCATATATATCTCTCTGAATAAGCATGTATATGTGTATGTGTATGACGCTTATACACTCACACACACACACACACACACACACACACACACACACACACACACACACACACACACACACATATTATGTATGAAATATACGTATAGATTCATTAATACAGGTTTGAATGCCAGAAACTGAAAAAAATGAACTTGAAGCAGAATTCAGATTGTGGTGTTACATGAAGGCAAATAAGGAAAACCCTCCCAGCTTTGATTTTTCGCCCTCAGTTAATATATTCAGTTCCATTTTTCCTGAACATCTGGAGAGTGCTAATTTTCTCACACTTGATGAGTCTCACTTATAGCTTATTTAACACTTTGATTTGCTTGCATTTGACCTTTGCACTGAACATATAGCCTCTATACAGCAATGTGTTGAACAATGAAGTATGTCAATTTGTGTAGCAATTTAATGTATGTCTAATTGTTAAATAGTTTATTTCTTCATGTAAATGTGTTTTTGGAAATGTTTTCCTTGCATTTATTTCTGTTACTTATCAACAGGTCTACTGTTTTTAAAAAGTAAACTAAGATGGCAAAGTAACATATTCTGAGCAAGTATTCACATCAGAATTTCACTATCCTGGGATACCTTTGCATGAGTACTACAAAATATTGCTCTGTTTACACATATGTTGTCTGAGATTGTGGTATCTGAGAAATGTTTCCTTACTCCAAGACACAGCAATCTTGGAGTCGATGTACATGTGTTTAATGGGTGTGGGTGGAGTGTCTTCCTTCACATCATAGAAAAGACACAGCAATCTTGGAGTTGATGTACATGTGTTTTATGAGTATGTGGGGGGTGTCTTCCTTCACATCACGGAGAAGATACAGCAATCTTGCAGTCGATGTACATGTGTTTAATGGGTGTGGGGGATGTCTTCCTTCACATCACAGAGAAGACACAGCAATCTTGCAGTCAATGTACATGTGTTTAATGTGTGTGTGTGTGTGTGTGTGTGTGTGTGTGTGTGTGTGTGTGTGTGTGTGTGTGTGTGTGTGTGTGTGTGTGTGTGTGTGTGTGTGTGTGTGTGTGTGCGCGTGTGTGTGTGGGGTGTCTTTCTTCATATCATGGAGAAGAAACAGCAATCTTGCAGTCGATGTACATGTGTTTAATGGGTGTAGGGGGTGTCTTCCTTCACATCATGGAGAATACACAGCAATTTTGCAGTCAATGTACATGTCTTTAATGGGGGTGTGTGGGGGGGTGACTTCCTTCACATCATGGAGAAAACACAGCAATCTTGGAGTGGATGTACATGTGTTTCATAGGTGTGGGGTGTCTTCCTTTACATCACAGAGTGCAGGGAGGGTAAAACCTCAAGATAAAGTTGCTTTATATAGTATTTTATTGATTTGTGATAACATTTATACTGTTTGAGGCTTGCTGTTTAGCATTTAACTTTATGGCCATCAAAGCTGCATGCGTATTGCACTTCTGTCATGCAGTCCCCAAATGTTTATGGCAATGTTGACCAAAAAAAGAGTCAGAATATGTTCTTATACAAACAGGAAATGTTTAACTTGTAGCCATAGGGATCCTTTTCTCTTATGTATAAAACATTTATCACTCAGGAAATTGTACAAATAAATAAAAAACGAGTAAGCAAAGTAAGACCAAAAAATGACCAGAATGAACTGACATTTAATTAGCTGACTCCATAATAAATGATTTTGTTAAACAGCTTCAAGCATTACATTTTGTGGCTTCCATTTGGATGAGGCAGAAGCATTACAGTAGCATTTTACTGTCATCCTGTTCATTTTAATTCTGGTATCTTTTAACGGTAACTTCTAAATTATACTAAATGGAAGAAAAATCATTCTAGTTATATTCACAGCAAAGCTGTCTCAAAATGTTCCTTCATAATTTTTACATATACATAAAGGCACTAACACCATTACTTTGCTCCCGATATCAACTCATTTTATGAGATGCAGTTCTTTCTGGGCATAGCAGCAGATTTGTTTTGGACTAAATTTAAATTATTACAAGGTATTCCTGCTTTTGCTATTAGTACAGTGGGTTTGCAAACAGTGCTCTTTTACAAATCGCACTTGGAAAGTAAAACATTATAGACATATAAATGTTTAACTTGGTATAATATCAGGGAAACATTTGTATTAGCAAACTAATTGCTTTAAAAGCATGACGGTAGTATAAAAAAGAACAAATTATTACTAATTACTTAAAACCTATGGAATCCGGCCAGAAGATACAGTTTAATTTTTGTAATCTGAAGGCATGCAGCTCAGGCTATGACTGACTTGGCCTTACCATTGAATAACCCAGTATGTTTCAACTATTATACTCTTCAAGTTGTAATGAAGAAGTATAAATTTTAATCTGTGAAAGAATGGGTTTACCAAAATATATATATATAATAACTATGAGCAAGTGGGAGAGAAAGTCGTTAACCCAAAGAATGCTTGCCAACTGTACTTCACAACACACATTCATTAGTATCAAACTGCCTGTGTGTATAGAAAATACGTAACATATCACCAATAAGAACCTTCATTGGTTATGTGATGCAATGAATAACATAGGACTTCCAGTAAAAGTTGTGTCCCCAAAGTCAACTTTGATTTGGGGGTTGGCATAATTGTTAAGAACAGTGGTGGCTGGTGACATCAAATCTAAGGGGGGAGACAGTTAAATGGGAGGGGCCAACAGGAAGGCATGTGACCAACTAGAAAGGGGTGGGGCTATGCTAAAAAAAGCACAAAAACTGGGGCTTTAATTAAATACGATGCCCTTGATGCCACTGCCAACCCATCATTATGAGAGTCCAATCAAAACAAAATGAATTGTAGAAGAAAAAAATGTTTCAATGCATTGGGTACATGTTAGCTCACTTAATATCAAGAAGGAAACAAAGAGGTTGCAAGGCATGAAAAAATAAATTACTTTTTAAATACATTACTGGAATGTCAGTCAAAATCAAGTAGAGAAAACAAGCAGCACTCAACTCAAACCACTTCTCCTTGCACTGCAGTTCTAATTATAATTTATATTCAGCTTTATAAAAGTAGCAAATGACATGCTGAAAGTAGCAATCTCTTTGATACCCCCACTTGTAAAAATGTTTCTAATCCAAAAAAGACCTGCTATCTACTTGTTTCATGGGAAAAACATGATCAAAGTAAGAAATCAACAGCAAATAAGAAACAAGCTCAAGATAAATTGCTTAAAGGATTACTGCACAGGTTATGGACCACACATGACAGATTGGCATTCTGTTTAGTTTACAGGTAAAGCCTGCAAAGATGACTGCAAGTATCCCACAAATGTAATGAGCTTCTGAAAATACTGTAATCCTGTCCTTTATTACAAATACTGTCATATGTATTTCACTACCTAAGGGTTATACACTATCTAGTTATGTAAATTTTCTCTGCATGGCAATAAGAAAAAGGCTTTCAGTGTTGGAAATTCTTTAACAGTGTGCTTATTAAAGCTTACTTGCATCTTACACTCTCAGACAAGCTTACCTGATGGTCATTAAAGCATTGCTACTTAAACACAGAGCAACAGGCACTGCAACGACATGCATTTTCTGAATAAGGAGAAGCATAAATCAACAGTATAAAAATATGACAGAAAACCAGAACATTCTGCAAAATCAAGGATAGATGAAAAGCCACTGCAGTACTTGTGTCTACCTTGGATGGGGGGATACTCTGCAGACTTACACTGCATAACTGCTCCTTGTCTTGCTTGTACACATCCAGAGTCACAACATGGGGGAGTGGGGTGCAACAAGTATTTCACAATTTGAAAAGTCTCTGGCTGATGGTGATGGCCCTGACACATTTGTCATACCTCTCAACCTCAGAGCAAGAAATATGGACAAAGCCATAAACAGAAGTGGGACAAAGGGCCAAAAATAAGGACAATTTTTAAATATTGCTCTTATAAACTTAGAAAGATAATAGAACAGTAGGTCTTGCATTAGCATGAATTTTCTGAAGGGTATGAAATCTGAAACTTAAATGTCTATCATTATTTTCTAACTTCAATCTGTAATGATTTGCCACTAATTTGCCAGAAAAACACAATTTTATGATAAACAGACCAAAAATGTGATGCAAAAATATAAAATAGCCACACAATACAGCTGAGAACCTGTCAAAGAAGGGACACATTTTTAATATTAATGCTGTTAACTTGTGCAGCTAAAAAAATAAGAGAATCTACATACATTTCTGAAGTTAAAAGTAATCTATTACTGTGACCATTACAATTATTTATTAATTATAAACCCAATACATTTTCCTCCAAATCTGTAATTTTGTGGCGGGATTATTAGGGGGAGTGCAACATTTTGAGCCAAAGTAGGGGACAGTTGAGAGGTTTGGATATATCTAATTCTATAAACCGATTTATTTGCTCATACCTCTCAACCTCTTAATGCAGGAAATCTGGACAAGGCCAAATATATTGGGGAATATACAAACAGTACTAAAACGTGCTCATGTATAAACTTAGATAGTTGACAGAATAACAGGTCTTGCTTTAGCATGCATTTTTCTGAAGGGTATGAAGTCTGAAACTCAATGTCTGTCATATTTAGTGACTTCATTGCTAAATGATTTCCCAGAAAACCACAAATTTTATGAGGAACAAACCAAAATAAGAAGCAGAAATCTAATCATTCTGCAAAAGTCTGGACAGTTGACAGGTATAGTTCAGCTGGGGTTGAGTTTGCTGCCCTTCCCCCCTCATAAAATCATGGTTGAATGAGCCTTCTCTCCACAGCTATTCCAATTTCCAATTACTTGGCTATTTCACCCCATTTACCATAAACACTGTAATGTGCATATTGCTTTACCTCTACAGTGATTTGGATTACATTTAAAAGTTTTATTTTACATTTTACAGCACAAACACTAATCGACATCTGCTAAGCAAAGCAATACATTTTCACAATGAAAATAGACATAGCATTAAAACTTCTCTGTCCTTGAAACTCACATTCATTGAAACAGCATCAAAACCCACATTCAAATGAAATATATCTGGCCAGTGGCAGATAAAGATTAACTTTGGACTGTTTTCAAATCATAAGCCCCTTGCACAGGAAACATACACGTCTTCATTGATACACCTTCCTGACAGTATTAAATTATATTCCTTGTATAATACAGTACAGTTGTTAAAGGGCATTTTAAATTTATTGTTTTGAACATTTTTCCAGTAAACAATGAAACAAAATGCATGCACCAATAATGACAAAACTACACAATTCAGAACATTCCCATCATAAAAGTCTACTCAGACTTCTACAATCCACCATTATCAGTAAATATGTACAATCTCTGCAGAAGTAAAAGTCATCTAAATAATTCCACATTAAAGAGATCTGTAACTAATGAAGAGGTTGTTGCTAGCATACAACTTTATATTTCATTGTTTCATCTACAAATTAAGTGCCTGTTGCTCTTGAGGAATAAATTGCCCATGTTACATAAAAAAAAAAAATGATAAGCTAGTAATATTGCAATAGAGAATGGATAGCAAACTGATAACAGGTTCATCGTTACTAGGTATCTCCACCAATGAGGACATTCTCAGGACTGCAGCATCCACCCCATTTAAAAATACAACACAGTACAGTATCAGTAATGCATCTATATACTATGGGAGTAGAACCCACAGTCTCCTGCATCAAAAGCAAGTGCATTACCTGTTGTATTATTAACAATCCAAGCAGCCACAGCATAAGCAGCACTAAATATCTCTTCAAGCTCTCAGTTCCTTGTAAAATGCACTTGACACTCAACTGTATCTCTCAACTTTGAAGTACAAGAAATCTGGAAAAAGCCAAAATGTATTGGGGGGAACAAAAGCACCAACACTAGGGACACATTTTAAAGACTGCTTGCATAATCTTGTAAAGTTGCTAGAATAAGATGCAGTGTTACCACCGTGCATTGCACTGCCAAGTCTTGAACCCAGGATGCTGTGCACTACAGTCAGAACAACATACTACTATGCCAAATCAGCTGTCTCTTGAAGACAGGCTATCATTTAGTGAATTCAGTTCTCACCATAGCTCTCAACATCTTAGCACAAAACATCTAGACAAAGCCAATAATGGGGGAATACAACCCCCAAACATATTCAGTGAATTCAGTTGTCACCATAGCTGTCAACCTGTTAGCACAAAAAACCTGGACAAAACCAATAATGGGGGAATACAGCACCAAAAATAGGGACACATTTCAAATATTGATCTTATAAACAGAAAATTGCTAGAATACAAGGCTTTGTCTTACCACATACTTTCTGAAGAATATGAAGCCTGAAATGCAAATGCCATACCTGTCATTATTTAGTGAATTCAAAATCCAGAAAAAACACAGATTTTTTGAGGAATAAAACAAAAATTTTACAAGTGGTGGTGGGTAGGGAATTCAAGCTCTTGCTACCTACTCCCAAGGTACAGGTTTGAGTCTAGCCATACACATACACATTCTGAATATGCAGTACAAAACAGAAATAAAATGAAAAGATTTCTACACTACAGGCTTATGGTATACAAATCCATCCATCCACAGCATCTTTTTCCCATTTTTGCACAAGGGGTGAGCGTGTCACTTCATCAGTGACAATCGTCTAGAACCAAGGTTTACACCACCAAGGTGGATAACACAGCATGTTATTTTGCATTGTCCTAAATCTTTATGATTCTCTTGTAGAATATTCTAGACTTCAAAGATCATGGACATGCTTCCACATACTAACATGCTGTCTTATTATTATTATTATCTGCAAATGGGGTGGTAGGGTTTGTCACCCAAATAATTCACCCAGAGTGGAAGGAAATAGGTAATATCAGTAATGAATAAATAAAGTAATATAAAATAAATAAGCAAATTTAGATTTTGAATTGAGCATGGCGTATTAATCTTGTCACAGACAGCACACCATATATGCTGAAGCAAGCATCTTGTATCTGGTATATTGTATATACAAAATGCACTGTTATATATCTCCTATATAGGGAAAATGATAGAGACTGTGCTGAAGGGAATATTTTTAGATTTTCTGGAAGTCATCAGGGCAGTGGTAAGAGCACTGAAGGTCATATGTGTGGAGACTGGACTCTGGAGTACATCTGAGTTATGCTAACAGGCAGCTCACTTGTGACTTTGTCTAATTTCCTACTCCCTGGATCCTCAGCCACATTCTGTTTCAGCTCCCTTTTAGATTCAGGAGTGCTAAGCTGTTATAGACCTTGACCAGCAAAGATAAATGCCTACCTGTGTGCCAGCAGGCTGACCAATATCTATTATTTAATAACCAAAATAATTGAATAAATAACTGGTTGCATGTGCTATATAATTTTAGAAAACACATAGCTTATATCTAAATATAAAGTCAGCCTTTTGAACATTTCTGTTGGATTGCACTTTTTACATGACTGTACATAAAAAGGCCACCTTGATGTATGGAATTTTATCACAAATATTATTTTATTGAGGGGATAGTAGTAAACCATGTCAGTGCCCATTCTTAAAGTCATTTAGTCATTTTCACATTACAACAGCTTGTGTGTGTGTGTGTGTGTGTGTGTGTGTGTGTGTGTGTGTGTGTGTGTGTGTGTGTGTGCGCACATGTGATTGTGCCTGTATTTATCTGTGATATTTGTATGTATATATTTTTACATGTATAGGCTTAACATATAATTACTAACAAACCTACAACTTTGTGGGGTATCAGACCCAGTGTACCCTGAGGCATCATATGGTGCAATAGACATCAGTATAACATGTCATTTGAAAGCTTCATCTTTAGTTGTTGCAGTAGCAAGTCCACCTCTCCTCCATCTTGATATGGGATGCTGTAGCTCCTCTCTTACCTTTCAATGACATTTTACACTGAAGCAGAGTATCTAAATTTCTTCAGACCTGGGTAACCTTGGATTCAGAATATAAAAAGAAAAGGTAGAATGGGGCACTGACTCCCACACCAAGGGGGTAAAGGATGCTTTTTCTCATAATAAGGTTTGACTTGTAATTTATTAACTCCTGCAGGTCGGTAAGAGTACTTCATAGTCTGTTCAGCAAACATGGTGATAATATGATAAAGGAGATATCTCCCCACAAACACACACACACACACACACACACACACACACACACACACACACACACACACACACACACACACACACACACACACCCTTCTGTTAAAACAAGTAGTACCTGCAAAGTTTCAGTCCAAAGCAGTTTCATGAATGCCAGCCAAAGCTCCAATTTCAAATGGAAAAGCCACAAGAAAGCCAAAGTCCTGTCCTTCCCACGTGAGCAGGCTCCAGCCTGCAGTTGTTGCAGTCCGATCCCCTTCCAGTCTATGCGGTTGAAACTGCATAGTCTTCTGGGATCTTTGCTGCTGCAAGCTGTCTTCCGAGTCCGGACTGTCTTACCAACAGTCTGGATACTGTGCGTGTGCTCCAGACTGCTGGTAAGCTGTCAGACTTGGGGAAATGCTGCGAGTGTGCATACACGAGTTCCAGACTCGGGAAATGCCACAAGTACACATGCACGACTTCCAGGGACTTGCGTTTGCTTTTTAATTATTTTTTGTTTTGTTTTTTTTTTTGTTTCTTATTTATTTCTTTTCTTTTGTACAGCTGGGGGGGGGGGGGGCTGCAGTCCTGCAGCACAATAGTATGAGCCGTCCCTGGTTAAAAAGTTTAACTCACAGGTATAAGGTATAGAGGTTGATTCTCACCTTTGGTCACAGTTTGGGTATTGGATAGGCATACAATAGTCTGCAGGCTAATTGGTTGGTATAAATCTAAGAACCAAGACTGTATTAAATGGATTCCTCAGCCTCTTTCTTATACTTCTGTACCTGAAAAGCAATCACTTACTTTAAGTTTTCTTCCTTAAAGCTTTCAAAATATATGTTGATGCTCTGTACTACTCCTGTTCCTTCTAACACCATATTAATTACAGATGTCCTTCTTCATTTTTCTTTTTGTTGCTACTTCCTTTGGAATCCCTGTTCCTTTGCACTTTCTTTCCCATAAATGCGTGCTCCTGTTCATGTCTGCAGATTGGATTCTGCAGTTTGTTCAGTTCTGTGGAACCATTGCACCCAACTTCCATGTCTTCATTTTCTTAAATATGCTATATATCTTTTGTTTCATGTATATGTTCCTTATTTTTTTCTTTATGCATGTCTACCTCTAGCTTTTGTTTCATTGCCTTTCATTCTTTTTTTAAACAAAAAGCATCTTTATTGAATTATCACTTATGACATAGGGAATCATACATTTATATCAATAAAAACAACCCATACTGCAATATTTTCAGTTGCAAACATTACACACTACATATTAATCTATATAGTCATTGCTGGTTGAATATTGCCTTGCTCATTCACTTCCTGTCTTCCCTCAGACCTCATTACTCCTCCAAAACATTATGCTGGATGTATTTCCATTTTTCTATATAATTTGCTCCTACCTTTTATTACAGATCCCACTTCCGATTCTTTTATGTCTGTTATTATATTCACTACTTCTAGTATGGTTGGTTTAGACTTTGATTTACATTTTCTAGTAACTGCTTTTTTTGACAGCCACCAGAATTAAACTTAACAAAATGTACTGTGTCGAGGCAATGCAGATCCTGTATCCCACTTCAAATATAATTTCCTTAGTTACACCTATTTGCTCACCATGTTTTAGACAGTGGTCTGCAGGGAAGTTTTAATGTCTGCCAACTCGTTAGACTCAAAAAAAAAAACAAAACAAAACCAAATAAAACAGGTTATCAGCTATATCTTTCCTCCTCATCATGCCTCCAACATTTGAAAATTCTTTGTAGACTGCTTGGGGTATAAAAAACACCCATGGAAACACTTCCAAGAAAAAATCCTAAATCTTGTAGACTTTTTTTGCATATTTTAGAGCCACGCATATATTCTCCCATTGTTTCTTTATGAATGGATTATCCAATTTCTCTTCCAAATCCTTTCTAAGCTCTTCAGATTAATTCATATAGCAATCATGTAATACATTTTATGCCTTACTACTTATCCCATTTTTAAAAGCAGATTCTGTTCTAGATTCTACTAACAACTGATATACAAACAATATAATATCTGGTTCTTTATTTTTCAGAAGCTTCATTTATGCTTTTTTCTCAGACTATTATTTTCCCTCTGTCATCCTTTTTCTTCAGAGTTATTGTCTACTTCCTATAAAATTCTCATAATACATTGATTTTCTCCACATTCTGTGATGCACTCTTTCATCCACATCTACATCAAATGCTCCTTTCATAATTAAATGAGAAAAAGGGCATTTAAGGAAAAAACTCAGTAATCAACTGTTTGGTGGTTAGCTCAGACCCAGTGACACAAGTAGAAAATATTGCATGTCTTGGTTCAAGTCATAAATATGAGCTAATATTTTCTGTTCATGTTTGCAAATTAAAAATCTATTGTCTGTACAGAAGGCTTTCTCTGCATTTGCATGTGCATGCATGTAATTTAAAATAACCATACTAGTGTTTTCCTAACGGAAAGGAAAAAAGCTTTTTAAGGGAAACCTCAACACCATGCTACCTACAGGCTCTTGTCAGAGCAAAGGCAATGACAGCAACATGGGATGATCCAGATCTTGGATCAAAAGTTCAGTTGTGTGAAATAGCCACAATAGCTGTAGACCTTTGACAAAATGTTACTTTAGCACTAAAACTGTAACATTTGCCTTGCAGTTGGCAGTCAAACTGCAATGCATTTTCAATGTTTTCATGGCTGAAATCTTTTACTCTGCTGGTCTTCCTCCAGAGAAGATACTGATATTTGCAGATGTGAAGGTCCTACATGAGTAAGGCTAGCATGTGCAGTTTTGAAGCCTTCAAAACAAGAAACCACAACAACTGAAGTGCAGATTATGTAGCAGATACAGATTAATAGGTATAGATATAGATATAGATATAGATATAGATATAGATATAGATATCACACACACATAATAATTTGGCTATGTATTTATGTATGTATATATAATTATAATAGTGAAGGTTCACCACATCATAGATGACATGTTTTTTGAAACATAGAAAGGTTTTAAGGTTACCTCTGCAACCGTGTTCGTTATGGTGAAGTTGCTCAGATCTAAACTATGTAATGTAACACGTACGGATCTTCCTTTCTTTGGGATGGATAATGGTCTAGATTGTTGAACATTGTTGTTTGATGGCTTAGAACCTGATGTTTAGCTATTTTTTTTAATTAGCTATAAAACAAGTTCTGACTGATGAGATGGAATTTACAGAAAGATAAAGGGCATAGTTACAAGTTGACACAACACCAGTAAACAAGTGGCTTACATCTGAAAATGTAATATCAATGTGAGTTTCTCTGCAATGTGTTCAGTTGAGGGGTGATTTTAAGGGATACCCCTTTTTATTGCTGTGCTGTGACTGTGGTATTGTTATATATAATTTGGAGGTAGTGAGGGTAGTGTGTTTCACAATGGGGTGCAGGAGGGCTTACCCAGCTGGAAAAACTATTTTTATTTATTTATTTGTGTGTTTATTTACTCATTTCTTATATAGGATTTTCACCTGCTTTCAAAATTCATCTTTCTGAAATCAGTGAGTCAAAGCGGTGTGCTTTAATTGCTCATAGGTAAATTTTGCAGAACTGATTACACAGATGATAGTGAATACTCCAGAAAGTCTTTTAAACAACTGTTGAGATGGTTTGAAGATGCCCACTATCCGATGTAATGTTTTACATCTTTTCCACGTCAAACAGAAAATTGCCATCCAGAGGTGGGGCTGGGGAAGAGGTTAAGGTTATTTTCAGCATACAACACTGAAATCATTTTAGCTCTTGAGACTTAGATAAGTATGAGGTGTTGAGTTTTATGTAAATCATTTTCCAGTGTGATCTTTATGAGCCAACCTGCTTCCTATTACAAAAGTATTGTGCTGCCTGGCGAATTCCATTGATATCGATGGATAGGTGCACAAAGAATTTACTTCACTGCGATTTGATGGTCTCCCTTTTTTTCAAGGTCTGTCATGATTTTTTAGAATGTAAGAATCTGTAGTAAATGGGGCATGCAGTAGTTGGGCATTTATAAATTCTACATCTTTATTCTTAGCCTAACACACTTATACAGAGTGATAAATGTTCTGCTAGTAATATCCACTGCCTCAGATGCTTCTTTCTAAATAAGAACACCTGCTTTTCTGAGGTGAATATCAGTGATTATTTTTCTCTTTTTGTCCACTTCTGGTAAAACTTGGATCTTTTCTTGTATCTGATTTAATACAGAACTTATGCCTTGACATTTTTGGTAAATAATTCATAAAATGCTTGAACTATCTCATTTAAAATTCCTGACTCTCTTTTAAATAGAAGATAAGAAAAATTGTGAGTCTTCCTTTGCTGTTGCACTGAAGTCAAAGAAAATGCTACATAAGTATCTTTGTAATTGTTGTAAAAATCAATCATATATGCACAAGCCCTATGTAATGCTTTTAGTCCTTTTCTGTGCTAAAACATAGATATGCAGATGTTGGTAATTAATAGTAAAGTATCTCTAAATATAGAAGATGCTTGTCATTTACAGAATCTTCCTTTTGGAGAGGAAGCTTCGGTAGAAGCCACCCCAAAGTACTGCAACAGAAGATTCATTGTCTATTCAAAGTTCTGTTTTCACCTGACCTCTGAGGTGCACTAGAATCATGGGCTATGGTTGAGGCCTTAGCCAGTAGTTAAGTGTGTTACACATAAAAGATATATTGCTCTTCTACTTATAATGGCTGAAGTGATCTCATCCTTTTTCATTGACGCTACAGAGGTTCCTTCGTTTCTTTTGCTTTACATGATCTGTGTATCTGATGGTGAATTCTGAGGCTACCGGCCAATAGATGGTTCCAGAAGTAACTTAGTATTTTTTTTTGTTAAAATGAGTGCAGTCAAATGCATGGATGAAATTAAAATGTGAAGTACAGTGTACATATATTTCCTCCGTCAAAATGATTGCACCAGAAGCTCCTTTAGGCCTCGTTGAAAAGTTATGCCCATAATAAGTTTGTTAACTGAAATGCTGCTGCATTCAATAACAACCATATGATGATCTTCTGCAGACAAAAATGGAGACGTTTTCACCCACTCCAGTCTCACTCTCCTTTGCAAAAAGTTTCTCCAACATTTTTTCTGTCTTCTTTTTCTTTTTACAATCCATGGATTTTGAAAAAAAAAAACTCCTTCCTTATTTTAGCATGGTTCTACAGTTTAAGTTTCTTTTCATTAAGACTAGAAAGCAGTGCCGTCAACCTTCCAAGTTTAGCAGCTCTATTAAATTGTAAACAAAATTCACAGTTATATTAACAGTGGTCTGGACCCAAACAAAATAAGTGCTAAAGATTATAATAATATAATATATATATATATATATATATATATATATATATATATATATATATAATCTCAGAGGCAGTTTGAATACAACACAAATGGTTGCTGATCGTACCTGTCAATTGTCCAGATTTTTTTAGAATGTCCAGATATTTGCCTCATATTTTTGAATTTATTCTAAAAGTGTGGTTTTCTGGCAAATCAATGGCACATCATTGAGGACTGAATGCAAAAAATAATGGCAGAAATTTGAATTTCAGACTTCATATCCTTCAGAAAATTCATTCTGCTGCAAAACCAGTTAGTTTATCAACTCTCTAAGTTTGAAAGAGCAATATTTTAAAAATGTCCCTATTTTGGGCCATTTTTCCCCCCATTGTTTGTGGCTTTGTCCAGATTTTTGGCTCTAAGAGGTTGAGAGGTATGTTACTGATGGGTTTAAGAGAACTAGACTAACCATCCTGAGATAATGCCTTTTTGAAGAGATACAGAGAATGGAAAATTCCCAGTTTAGATATCAGCTGCGTAACATTAAGCGACCAAAAATTAATACATTCATAAGGAATTTGTTCATATACTGCTGAAATTTCTACCTACCGTCGGAATACGAAGTACTGATTTATCACATTATTTTATGAAAAATAGGTCGTACTTCGCCAACTTATGGGAGTTTTGCGGTGACCAAAAGACTTGATGGTGGCTTACTTATGGATGTTTTACTTCTGGGCATATCCAACACATTGTACAGATCTCTCAGCAAGGATTGTAAATAAGCTTATTATACTAAAAATTGATGTCCAAACTATCTCATAACAAACCACTCATGGTATACAGGTGTAAAAAAAGACTGAGGCATGTATGCATATCGTTAGTTTCAGGCATCCCAGTGTCATTTAACATATTCATCTCTTCTGAGTTTAGTAACACTGAAAAATAGTTTCCCAAATTCACTGATATCACAAGCATGAGTTTTGTAGTGTACAGATACTTGATTTGTTACTAATAATACTAATAGTCTTTAACATCAAAACATGTAGTACTGTGCATTTTGGTACAACAAATAAAAGTTAAATCTAGGCCTAGATGGAAGTGTTTGCCCTTTAAGATTGACTATAAGGATTGTGGGACAAAAATTGAAAAGGGAGTTATGTATAAACATAACAGTCTCCACATCACTAGAAGGTGCTATCTTATTACTGATTATTTACTGAAAATGATTTCATCTTGAAATGCTACATTTCTTATTCTACTTTTTAAACAACTTTTAAGGTGTATTTTAAACTATAACTTCTGTATGTATTTCACTCTTGATTTCTAGCTAGGAAAATGAGTGGAAACATCTCGGAAGAAATGTATTATGCAAGGTCTCTCGTTTATTCTGAAAGGCAAAACGCTTTATAACTGCAGTCTTCGTTTTATTAGCTAGATTGTAGTGATATAATTTATGCAAAAAGGAGTTAAGAACATGTTGCTAGAATGGTTCCAACCTTAGTTAGGACTCCAAGGAAAAACAGACTAATAACTGAAGACAAGGACAATGAACGTGGATTGGATTGTTTTTATTCATTAAACTTTTTGGATGAAGCAGCGTGGGCTTTCATTGTCCTTGTCTCCAACCTTAATTAATCATAATTAAAGAAACAGTGATAAATGTTTGACTGAGCATTTCCTTGAATTTTGCATGAATGCAAACTTCTTTCCAATCTGAATATGTGCATGGTGATTCAGGGTTCTTCATGTCTTATTTGGTTCTGAGTCCCTAAATAAATAAATACAGGAGCAAACAAGGGTATGTAGCAGGTGTCTTAAATCCTTCCCCTCACAAAAATAAAAACTCCAAGCTTGTGAGCAAGTATAATAATTAATAACTAATAATAATAATCCTAATAATAACACGTTATTTGTAGGCCTAGTAGACATGCTGTCCCTTTTTAGGGGTGACCTGAGAGCACTCTCTGGTTAAATGACTTGCTCAAAGTCACATAGCAGGCACATGAGGACTGTGGGAATCAAACACTGCTCCACAGGAACTGCAGATGAAAAACCTTAATGTCTGTACCAGCTGCCAGATGAACCTTGCAGTATTGTTCAGAAAATACAACTATGTGAGAATGAATCCCCCAACAATGGGAAGGTTGTATGGTAGTGCTTTTTATACCGGATGCTAATGTCTCTGAGCATCACCACAAACCCTCATGTGAGACTGTCACAGGACTTCACAGGGGCAGAGGTCATGTATAAAAAGATGGTAGAATAAGAAAAGGTTTGTTAATGAGTACAGACCCAAATCTTATGACTTTATGTTCATGATGATCTTCCCAATAGTAAGCTCAAAATTTAGCTTCAGTCATAAGAAGTTTGACTGGATGTCATTCATTTCATATATGTGGTCCAAAAGCTGGCTGAATCTTAAAATACAATAATCTTTAAAATACCAGTCAGAGTTTTTTTCTTTTTGTCAGAACCACATGCTTTTTCTGGAATTTCTACTATTGCTTACAGACATTACTCTTGCATGTTTTCATATTAAAAAAAAAATTGATGTTACAAAAACCTGAGCAGATGTGCTCAGATATGAGCAAAGAGAATGAGGATTGTTGCTTTCTTTAGCTTTTCTATAGCCCGATATTGTTTTAGAAATGTCAAGCATGATTAATTTAGCATGCATAACTGAAAATGATTTCTGTAAGTCAAATGAAGTTCTTGCAGCACTATGATCTATGTATTTTTTGTAGCATTTACTAAGACTGCAGGAACCATGTGAAAGCTAAAGACAAGGTAAACTATTGAACTTAAACAGAGAAAGGCATAAGTACCCAGGCCACTACCGAGTCACCGAAACATATAATATATCCTAAGAAACTATACTGACCAGTTGTGGCAAACAGACAAAGGTTAAGTCGGATGAATACTTGGAATATTTTTTCATATTAAATTAACTAAAGCATATAGTTAGATATTATATATAGTCAGAATAGTACATATTTATATTTATTCTATATTCTATAGTTTAATCTGTAAGTGTTGCATTTCATACTCCCTTTTATTTGTACTGTAACATAAAAGACTTATTTTCACGTATACATACATGACCTTCTATGCAGCTTCTATACAGCTTTAAAGTATGGATTGTTGCATAAAATAACCGTGTTCACACTTATAAATGAGCAAGCAAAATAGTAAAGAATGTGTCATTCACAAGTGCTGGTATTAACTCAGCTACCCAGAAGTATAGCAAGGTTAGGGCAAAAAGGGCAGCTTTTCAAACCACAAAATGCCAGGGGGCCATGATGTTCATTACCGACATTCACAGTAGTGCTTTTACACTCTGTGCATGGTTTAGATCATTGTTGGCATTTACACATCAGTGTTGATAATGCATTTTGTTTCAGGGCTGATGTCTTCAGTACTTCCTGTTAGGTGTAGAAGGCACCTGAACCTCACCTTAAACTTGGGAGGAGTACCCAATTGGTGAATGGCCCTGGACACTAGAAGGGCTAGCTATGCATCTAATTAGATATCACCAGTTCAGTACATTTTAAAGATGCAATATCTAATTAAATACAAATAAAACCTATTTCATAGCATGCCATATGCACTGACCTAGTCAGAAGCAAAAGATTGTTTGAATGTGACCCTTAGACTGACAAACTATAAAACAGCTATATGAATAAATCAGGAGCTTTTGTTTTCCAAAAAGTTTTCTGCAACAAGGAAACAAATTGAGACTGTAGTCTTGCCTGTTTTCAGTATGAATACAAGCTAAAGAGCCAAGTCTTGGATCGCAGCATGATATTGCACCTGGGTTCTCCACATGACTCCTAATCCAATAATCACATGCTGCCGGAAGGCAGATGGTTAGCAGGATCTTTTGATATGAAGCCCAGTAGCTGCACCTCTCTTTCTCTATGGCTCACCATACCTTGATGCTTTTGCAGAATGCAGTAATGACCAGTTATATCATTTACCATCTGTGCCCAAGGCAGGATGTTTTTTCATCATTACAAAGCAGTCAGATGGATCAGAACATGCTATATTTACAAACCCCATTGCTGTATACTACTCAGTGCAATTTAGTTAAAAGTTATACACATTTGATTTATTGGCATGGCTTATACAAACCGTCTTCCCATCTACCCCAAGCTTACAATAATTCTGATGTTTAAATGTTGCCTTTTTTGTGAAGGTCTTTAAATGAATGTCCGTAACGTTTGAGTCCTAACATTAGAACAGAAAATGTTGCACTTACACACAATCTTTCTCTGTTTCCAGTAAAACACAGATGCTCTAATGTATCTAGGAAGGAAGTAACATGGGGTATACATTAAACAGTATAGCAATGACAACAGGGTTGAGATTTTTCATACAGCACCTCCACATTTTTGATCTTAAGTAATATACTGTACCTCAGTTCTTCATCTGCAGTACCACACAACATGCATAAACAAGACAGCTACCAATATTATTCACATGTTTTAACAAACATGATTTAAATAATAGAACAATTCTATGATTTTTTTGAGGGCTGAACTTCATTTGTTGACTAAAAACGGGTCTTGGATGAATATCAGAATATTGCAAGCTGCGAAAGGCAGCGAGCTTAAGCTCAGTTATTTTAGAATGTTGAAAGTAAAGATAGATCAAGAATTCATAGTAATTCTACTTTTAAAATGTCGATGTGCGTGCTTCTCAACCTTCAGACATACAAATAAGTACAACGACCTTGAAGTGCTGTTACATCCAGCAGAAAGTCTGGTCATCTAATTAACATAAAACATGAATATCAAATAACACATAACACTTTCTACGTCTAGTAAGGAATGTGGCACATTACTCAAAAACATATGCTTAAAACAGAATGACAAAATGATATAAAAATATAAGCGTATTATCCAAGAGACAGTGTAGAATCGGTAGACTTTAATGCACAGATTGCACCACTCTAGGAAAAGAGCATTGCAGCACCACCGTAGCAACAACTAAATGGCTACCTCTCCCAAAACTAAGTTTTCTCTTTCTTGAATTTCTCATCTAGAAACTTATTATCTTAGATTCTTTTCCATACTTTCCAAATGCAATTCTAGAAAGAAGTTTACCACTGTACATTCTAGGGTGTCTTTCAACTAAAACTACTCATATCCCACAGACAAACCCCTGCCCCAGCTAGCCTAAAATGCACAGGTCACTACTTCTCAGTACTGGACCTCAAAGTCTGAGACATCATACTAGAGCAAATAAAAAAACATTCCATCATTCAAACATGCCAACTTGAGTGGAAAAAAACAATGCGTACGGTTCATACAAGATGGTCAACTGGGCAGAGCCTAAAATGGTCAAGGTGGATCAGTGTTCTACAGCAGTCACCAAGTAAAAATAAAATAAAAGTTGTAAACATATTCTTATGATGCTGGTCTTGGTTAAAGAAATGGACAATATGCAGAAACCTCTAGTTAGTAGTAAAATGAATGAACCCTTTTTTTGTAGTCACCTGTGCAGTGCTAGTAGGTTTAGTAAGCAGCCTTCTAGTGGAATAACAGTTGAGGGTTGGTAAATTAAAGGAATATGTGTTTTTAGAAGACACAGATATCTGAAACATGGTTGTAACATTAGCTATGGCAAGAATTCAATCAGTCCTAGTCAATGATAGATTATATTAAACTATTATATTCCTGAATGTATCACAGCAGGGTTAGGCAACCAGTAGTGTGAACATTGGTTCTGGAAAATAGTCACTGTAACAACCCAACCATATCTGGAGAAATGAGAAAAAGGAGGTTATGGCTGTATGGATAATTCATATTAAAGGCAAATAAAAATACACTTCTGAAACAAATGATGAGAAGATGATATCAGTGTGGAATGAACATATCTAACTAAAATAAATAGAGCCAGGTATACCTTTAGGCCCTGAGATGCACCTATGGGCAATCAAAACAGGCAGATCGCCAGAAGGTAGTAAGACAGGCCCATTGGGTTATGAACTAAGCCTGCAACAGGCAGATACAATGGAAATTATAGATTCAAGTGAAGATAAATACACAGGTGCATCATTTGTAAAAAGATTTAATGTGAAAATGCTGTGACTTGGAGAGAAAAACAAACAGCAAGAGGGAGGTAGAGAAACAAACTGAGGTAATATGGCAAGCATTTATCCACCTCAAGGAAAATTAAAGACGGAATTAACAAGTACTAGAAAAATAACAAATGAAGAGAATAAAGACATATTCTTCAGACACAAAAGTGGATCAGTAAGAAAGCAGATGCCTTTCTTGAGATAGGAAAAGGCTTAAAAATAGTGAGAGGTAGAACAAGGATTAAAAATAGTGAGAGTTAGAACAAGGCTTAAAAATGGTGAAAATATTAAAAGAAAACAAAGCTATGTTGGACACAATAATTCTGGAGATCCTAGAGGAGGTAGAATGTTTATCCTGTTCAGGTCACTAAAGTGACAGACATTTGTTGAGGTTCAGTGATCTTTCTGGTCCATCTACTACAAAATGACTGTTTTAGATTTATGGGTAGAGTATTAATCAATAATTGTGTCTCCTAATATGCTGGCAGTTGCATTTTAATCCTTTCACATTTAGAAACAATAGAATTTCCAGTTACTTCTACCTGTAGAATTCATGACTTGCCATCTTTCACCTGAGCTATCTCATTGAAAAATTTAGTTTTTGAACCATTGCCTAAAATATATGCACATATCTTTGTAACTATAACAATTGCAAAGAAAACATAAATATAAAACATAATCAGAATATACAGTCCTCTTTACAATGCATGCATTCATTTGTTGCCCTGACAGAAAGCTGATTTTGTAGTTCATAGGTTCATAGGTTGGTACTAGGCTATCGGCCCTCTGGCCTATACAAGCCTAGACATAACAATTCCCTGGCTATTTCTTCCCACAGTATTTACTTCCCTGGACTCCTGTCTAGCAGGGCGACTGACATGAACCCCAGGGTGAATTTCCTATCTCCCATCCAATCGTCAAGGTTCCCTTTGAAGAGGGCCAAGCTTGACGTGTATTGTCAGCCTATTCCAGAGTATGGGGAGTCTCTGTGTCAGGAACCTATCCCTCCAGCAAGTTTTGTTCATTGTGATGACCAGGTTTAGAACCCTGGAGCATGTGGCTCTGAGGGAATGGTATTTCTTTAAGTGGAGCATGTCCAACAGCACTGGGTTTGACATGGTCTTATATGTTAAGCAGATATTGCCTCTGAGTAGGCGATATGTGACAGAGTATAGCCGGAGTTTTTTTTAGAGAGTCAGCATAAGGCATCTGCTTTAGGCTTGTGATTCTTTTAGTGAGGTATTTCCGTCGCCTTTCCAGTTGTTGCAGATGTCTTGTGAGGTACAAAACAAATGGGGCGTTGTACTTTATAATGGGTCTAATGAGGGATGAGTACAGTGGGACAATGACCTCCATTTTTCTGGATGAAATGCCCTTAGTGATGAGGTGTGCCACATAGAAAGATTTCCTGACTGTTGTGGCAATGTGGTTATCAAAGGTGAGACCACTGTCCACCTGGGTCCCTAAGTCCCTTATCACACTTTTGGTGTTTAGTGTACTGCCACTTATGTGGTAATTCATGGGTACATGATTTTTCCCAATGGGGATAAGTATACATTTCTTGAAACTGAGCTTGGGTCCATGGCTCTGGCACCAAGCATCTGTTTCTGTAAGGCCCTTTTGTAGAATATCCACATCATTTGGGAATTTAATAATGGCTCCCAATTTGCAGTCATCTGTGAACTTTGTTAGCCAGAGTCCCTTAGGGCTGGCCTGAACTTCAGAGAAGTAGATGCCAAACAAGAGCAGTCCCAGGACTGAACCCTGGGGTGCTTCACTTGTCACTTGTCTGGAGCTAGATTTTGAGTTGGCTGCTTTTACAGTGTGGGTTCTGTCAATAACCCAGTTGGCAACCCATCGGGTGACGTAGGGATTAATGCCCAGCTTAGTAAGTTTATCTATGATTCCAGAGTGGGGGATGGTGTCAAAGGCCTTCGTGAGGGCCAGATAGGCTGTGTAGACCACCTTGCCCTTTGTCCACGGCTCTGAAGACTGATTCAAAGAAGTCAATCAGGTTGAGGAGACAAGATCGGCCCTTTACGAAAGCAAACTGGGTGGGGTCCAGTGTTTGAAGGTTGCCAATTTCTTTGGTTATAAGTTCCATGATAATGCATTTCATGGCTTTGCAGATAAGGCTTGTCAGACTGATGGGACGGTAGTTCCCGGGATCCATGGTGGATCCCCCCTTGTGGAGTGGGATAACTGTAGCTGTGCACCACTCATTGGGCACGAAGCCTGAGGAGAGGCTATGATTAAACATGACACTAAGGTGAGGTGTCATTTCATTTTGTAGTTCATGTAGTACACAGCCCGGGATGTCGTCTGGTCCCATGAATGCTGTATTCTGTGCTTTGGAGAGTGTTTTTTACCTGTGTGGCTGTGATTACCAGAATTTGGCAATCTTTTGGTATTGAGATGGGCCCTTTAGGAGGTGAGAGGGGGGTGAAGTTGGCGCTGAATCAATCTGTCAGGATATTGGCAATATCCTTGGAATCAGTATATTTAATGCCATTTTGTTGTAGCTCAGAGAAGATCTGAGCATTGCCATTTAGATTCTTGACATAACTATAGAATGCCTTGTGGGTGTCCTTGGAATCTTTGGCAATTTTATTTTTGTAACTAGCTTTGGAGGATTTTATGAGGGATCTCAGCTTCTTAGTGAGGCTGATAAGAGAGTATTTTGCATCCTGGGATTTTCCTCTTTTCTGCAATAGTTTCTTCCTTCTGTTGTATAGTTTGTTTATGGCAGGGGACCACCAGATTGGCTACCTTTTTTTGGAGGAGAGTGTCTTGGTTCTATATGGAATACCATGATTCATGCACGTGTGGATGTGCTTGTACAGTGCCTTAGTGTAGGATTCAGCAGTCAAACTTTCAGTTCTTGTCTGCATGGGGGTCATGAAGTTTGTCACTTCTGACTTGAGTAGCATGAAGTTAGCTTTGGAGAAGTTTTTTTATGGAGATTTCCCTACTGGGGGATGGGGGTGGGATGTGGACGTCAAGGGTGATTAGCTTATGGTCAGACCTGATCAACAAGGGGGTGAGCACTGGTCTGCAGCATCGATCTCCCATGTTTGTAATGACCAGGTCTAGGATATTTGAGCCCCTGGTGGGAATATGGATTAGTTGATTCAGGGCATTGGAATTTATGAATTCCAAGAACTGTTGGGCAAAGGTGTTGATACCGAATAGTTTTCCCAGTTAATGGCAAGGTAGTTGAAATCACCCAGTATTAGGGTATTTGATTGTATCTTAATATTTTCCAGTATGTTTAGAAAGGTGTAGTGAGAATCTTGGGGCATGGTGGGGAATCTGTAGCAAGTTACAGTTTGGATTGCAGTCTTACCTAGTGTTAGTTGCACCTGGAGAATTTCAGATACATTGTGTTGGGCAACTAGCCTGGAGGTGTGAGTATCCTTGTTGAATATGGACACTCTTCTGTCTTTAGTGTTTCGGTCCTGGTTTGGTGGCTGAAAAGTGTGCTAAGAGTTGTAGATGGTATTGCATGGGTGCTCTCTGAAGCCTTGAACCAGGTCTGAGTTACTGCACAGATATTGATGTTCTCCATTTTTAGGAATGCCTTGAGTGAGTGCATTTTGAGGTTTAGACTTAGCATTGAGTAGCATTACCTTCAGATTTTGCATGCTTATATCTGTTACGGTGGTGGTTTTGTCCTTTGAGCCTTGCATAAAAAAGGCACTATAGGGGTGGCAAGAGCCTTAGCCAGTAATATGAATCCCAGGGGCGATAGGTGCAGACCATCTTTAGCAAAGCATTGCGGTCTGTCGATCATGTCATCCCAGGCAGACAGATACTGGATCCCCTCTGAATGACACCAGAAGCGTAGCCAATTGTTGAAGTCAATCATTTTGTCCTTATACTGTGGTATCATTCTGGGTGAAGGCAGGATGCTACTCAGGGCTAGGGTCATACCTGCCAGGGCCACATGATCTGAGAGCTCTTTCATGTCTCTTTTCATGTAGTCAAGGGAGGTATGTCTCAAGTCATTCACTCCAACATGGACAATGACAGGGTCATATTTGTACTTGTTGTGGAGTGACTTGAGTGCATGCGTTATGTGGCGGATCCTGGCACCCAACAGGCAGCTAACCGTAATTTTCTCCTTGTTCAGCCTGGTGAGTGAGACATCAGTGTGCCTGACTATAGAGTCACCTATGACTAAAGTGTTGGGTACGGTGTCTTGCCTTAGGGGCTGTTGTTGGGTGGCACACTGGTGTTGTGAGCTATGTGACACTTTGGTTGTGATTGGTGCTTGTTTGCATTTCAGCTTCTGAGATCCTTGTTGCTTGGGCAGGTTAATGGCTTAATGGCCTCAGCATAAGTGGATTTAGTGTTACTATGTGTGGATGTTGGTGGTGTGAGTTTTGAAGGGCTATGTGATGCTTGAAGTGTAGTGCAGGTGTTAACCTTCTCCTCTTGACTGTCTAGCACAATCTTGGGTGTAGAGAGCTTTGCTTCCAGTTTGGCTATGTATGTACATCTCTCGCAGGTTATAGTGTTGGATGATAGGAGGAGAGGGCTGTCTGTGTACATGAGGTAATTGCTGCATTGCCTCAGTTTGCCCAGATTCACCAGGTGGACAGGAGAAATCACCAGAAGCTAACCCTTGGACATGCCTGGTTCGCTGTTTCTTTTGTAAAGTACAAGAGCTGTTTTCCCTTACTTTGGCAAGGTACTTTGCAATTATAGACTCTTTAATCCCTGTGATTAATTTCTCCTTACTAACAAGGAGAGTTGAGTGCTTATATCAATTTAAGGTTTCCTAGTGCTTTTCAGCAGGTTTTTTGAGCAACTGCTGGTCACAGGGATTCAGATTTTAGTGCTACTACAGAGACACTAGCTAGTTCTAACAGAAAGTTTGAAGAGCAGACTTTTTGCCACCAGGAATAGTTTAAAGTGCTAGACTAATAAGCTAATAAAAGTGCAGGAGAGCAGATCTAATGGAAAAAAATTGAAGAGCACCGCTCAGAAGCTTACAAAAAGTCCTGGATACAGCAAATCTGTACCTGGACTACACTAGTGCCAGGAAAGGTAGGACACAGTTTTTGTTTAGTAGGAAGTGAAGAGACAGAAGATAATGAGATAATTCAAGGTTCAGAAGCTAAAGGGGTGGGGCTTTGCTAAGTTCTCACTATAAACAGTAGAATGAGCTGACGTAATGTGACTGGGGGGGTGTCCAGTATCGACTTTATACCAGAGGCGGGCAACTCAAAGCAACCAAGGCAAAAAGACCAGAACAAGACATGGAAGGGTGGGTAGGAAAAAAACAGTTGTACAGATTACAGAGATATTAAATCAAAAGTGCAGATGATAAATGAGAATAAACTCTTATCTTTTCTCAGTATCACAGCTGGCAGTAGGTCAGTCTCTCTGCAGCAGCCTGAGCAACAGGTATATCTGATTTAAAATACTGGCTATTTGAGCAGTGAATCACAAAAAATAATTTTTTCTATAGTAATCACTTTATAATGTGTAGACATCTATTGCAACTGGGATTTTTGATTGTGCAAATGTTATCTTCAGTGTTTAAAGGAGTTATTGGAGAAGTGATTTTAAACAAGTTGGTGTAGACTGGTAATGACCATGATCATGTCATACCCCCAGATCTGCAGTTTGTGCGTCATGACTGATTCACTGTATGTGGTGACTTTGTCTCCATGGTTATCTGACTGTATACATATATATATATATATATATATATATATATATATATATATATATATATATATATATATATATAAAGGGAGTGTGGAGGTGCAGGGGCCTTGCCTACTGCAAAGAAAAACAGTTTGTATGATGTATTTGTTATGCAGATTTTTATGTGAATTGTGATTCAATTAAAATCGTTTTCAATAAGCTAAGTTCAACCATTTGTAATATGAAGAAACTGAGCATTCAATAGAATGAGATATACCTTATAACTATATATATATATATGTGTGTGTGTGTGTGTGTGTGTGTGTGTGTGTGTGTGTGTGTGTGTGCGTATATATATATATATATATATATATATATATATATATACATATCATATTTGGATCTACTTTGAAATCCCAATGCCCATATAATCAAAGTTTATTTACGTGAAATGAAAATAGCAAAAGATGGAATACCAGAAAAGTGAAATTTTCCCAGGTTAAGTAAACACTTGACAAAACATAAATGAAACACACAACAAAGTAAGGAAATCCCACCAAAATGGGGTGGGGGGGCTGTACTGCCACACCGAACCTAGCTATATATATATATATATATATATATATATATATATATATATATATATATATATATATATATATATATATATATATATATATATATATATATATATATATATATCTCTGGATTCACTAGACAATCTCGAAATACTGAAATGTCGAATTTCACTATTTTGAGACTGAATAGTGGAAAATCCACATACCTGAAAAGCCAAAATTACGACCGTACACACACACACACACACACACACACACACACACACACACACACACACACACACCAACCTAACTACACTACAACAAACAAAATAACATATACAAACACAACATAACACACAAACACACCTACCCTACCTATAAGCAGGGGGGCAAGCCCCCTGCACCTCCCCTACTTATATATACTAATTCTGAGGTCGCACTAAACACACAAACACACAAAAAAACACCACTACACACACTCACACACATTTCAGTATTTCAGGATTGTCTAGTGAACCCATATACATATATATATATATATATATATATATATATATATATATAAAATATATATATATATATATATATATATATATATAGATATATATGTATATACATATGTATGTATGTGTATCTCCCTCTCTCTTTACATATCGCTCACTCTCTCTCTCTCTCTATATATATATATATCTATTGATCTATCTATATGTAGGGATTCACTTTATATGTTCGAAATCCTGAAATATCGAATTTCAGAATCTCGAGCCCATAAAGTGGAAAACCTAAAACACGGAACACTCATAAAAGCGAAATTCAAAATCGTGACTTCTATACAACGCACATAACTCACACCTACACATACACATACACATACACACACCTTCCTCCCCACAAACAAACACACAACTCAATCCTAACTACAAACAGGGGTGCAAGCTCCCCCTGCACCCCCTATGTGGGGGGCTGTGCCCCCCACACACCCCCTACTTAAATATACTAACGCCATATAAATATATATATATATATATATATATATATATATATATATATATATATATATATATATATATATTATATAAGTAAGTATATAGATTATAGATTATCTACATAGATAAATTTAGTTCTGTTTCTAGCCAGGATAGTCTGGCTGGGCTAGAACCCCTTTTTCTCTGAAGACCCAGGCAGAAATGTTCCAGTATACAAAACTTCAACATAGACAGAAAACATTATTTGAAGTGCAGAAAATATGTTTTAATTGAAAGAATCATTTCCATGTGTTCAATAGTAATATGAAAAATTATTTATGCCTGACTGTAAAATAATCTATTTACACTGCCTGAGTGTGGGAAATATTGTATCTTTATGTAGATTAGCTGTGACAAACTTTTTTATGCATTATGAAAAAAGAAGCAGGTAATACATAACTGCATTTTTTACAGCAAGCATTAGTTCTCCAATTGCATACTAAATTATTAACATTGATATCAATCACCAGTATAAAACAGTCTGAATTTCAAGAGCAATAAAAAAATAATGTGTTTGTTTACAAATTTTGTTAGATATAAAAGGGTGATAAAGACATTTGTTGTTAGGCACACAAAATGATGGGGAGGACAAATTAGAAATAGATAGACAGAAGATTGAGAAGTGGTAATGGGCAGTGTTAGAAAATAAACATGGACTGAAGAATGTCATAGAAGGAAGGCAGCATGTCTGCGTTGGAAAGTGGAGGGTGTTGGATTGGTTGGTTGCCTGGTGGACATATAGGGTAGCAAAACTACGCATCACTCTCATGGGATTTTTGCTAGAGGCTCTTTGCTCCTCTAGTGCTCCCCTGATCAGGATCTGCTAGTGATATGACTCCACAAGAACTGCCAGATCGAGCACCACATTACTGAGGCAGGCATCCAGTTGCAACTGTACCACAACTGACATCAGCCATCAGACCTGATGCTAGTGGATCAAGGTATCAGCCATCAGACTTGATGCTAGTGGATCAAGGTAAACTCTTCAGAAAAGGCTTTAATGGAAGAAGAAGAAGAAGAAGAAGAAGAAGAAGAAGAAGAAGAAGAAGAAGAAGAAGAAGAAGAAGAGGAGGAGAAGGAGGAAGAACCTTTTCATCCCTCTTGAGAAAAAGCCATGGAGCACACCAGTGACCTCTATTAACCACAACTAGCAAGGGAACCATCATTTTCATGCTGAGAGTCAGCCCTTGTATACATTGATAACCTAGCACCAGATGCTTCATTGAGCAAACAACAGGGTAAATATGGTCAAAATCATCTGTTTTACTACAGCTGGTTTTGGAGAAGGATGATAATGTGGGGAAAAATTATTACACACACACACACACACACACACACACACACACACACACACACACACACACACACACACACACACACACACACACACACACACACACACACACACACACACACACACACACACACGCACGCACACGCACACATTAGCATTATTACAGCTGTAGAGTGGATTTTCACAGATGGCATACACACATGGATGCTAATAGTGTCTCTCTCACTTTTGAGACATCTGACCATGTTGTTTTTACTGGGTCTATATTAGAGGAACAAACACTTAAAATGTTGAGAACGACATGCTCGACAGCTTTTAAGTGAAAGTTCATCTAAGCAAAACCCCATAATGTCGAAACAAAGAGTTTTGAAAACTTATAGTTGGCCAGCCGTCAGGAAGCCAACGGCTGACAGCAAAAGTGTAGTGTACACCATTAACCCCGCCCAAAGAAAAATACAAACAAAGATACATACATCAACAATCAAAATAAACCACACACCCCCTCTACTTAAATATACCAACTCCAAGATCGCACCACAGTGGAGGACTGTAAGAACGGCTAAACAAGGTGAACGTTCTGACGTCAGCCGTTGACTTCCTGATGGCTGGCCAACTATAACTTTTTGAAACTCCTTGTTTCGACATTCTTATGTTTCTCTTAGATGAACGTTTGATTAAAAGCTGTCGAGTATGTCTTACTCGACATTTAAGTGTTCTTTCATCTAATAGGGATTCATTTTTAGTTTGCAGTGACACTGCAAATCAGAATACATTCCTGTGTAATTAAGATGGGCAACATACCATAAGAAAACAAACTGGGAAAAAAACATGTTTACAATACATCTCTGACTCTTCCTAATCTCTGCCTCTCACTCCTGAATCAGGTCAGGATGATACTAACTCAGAGAATACTGTAGTGATGCTGGCACTCCCCACTTAAATGGGTCATGTCAGTGGCATCAGTCACCATCTTGACAATCATGGATCATGCATACACCATCCACATGGACCCATTATACTGCCTTATCAGGTGATCTATAAACGCCTATGAAAACCTTGCTCTCCTTAGCACACTATGCTGGTGGAGCTCTACATTCCAGAGAGTGTAAAATGGCCACTTAGTCGACTCAGCTCAAAGTACTATGTGATTGCCCTTTGCACATGAATGTAGGAATACATGATTTAGATCATGAGAATGTAGCACTGTACAGTCATGCTACAACTTCTTCACAGAACTGCACAATGGTACCATGGTATGTCCATAGTGCAACGAACTGGTGCTGCAGCTGCACACATATCATATGAATGACCATAATAATTCTGTCTCTTGCTCTCTCTGATGCACATGGCTACCACAGTATCTTTGCATAGCATAGTGTGAAATGGTAGTGACTCAAAAACAGCAGACAAAATGAGGCATTATTTAAGTAACTGCCGCAATAATTGGCAATTGTTAGAGTTATATAAAGTGCTTTTGCCATCTCTGCTCAGTGAAATACAATGATGGAATAAAGGAATTTCCAGATGGATTTCATAATATTTCAGCTTTACTTGGAAAAAGAAGGATCTATACAGTTTAGGAAGGAGTCCCTCTTGGTGAAGAGCATCAGTAAATTCTGTGGCTGAGGTTATTTACCCTGCAGCAGTTATTGTTAGCTTTACATCACTGGGAACAAAAACACTGCCATGGCACTGCACTCTCTGCCTATGCCTTTTTGAGGTTTTCACTGTGTATGACAGAAACATTGAGAAGGACATTGGATGGGCATAAGGTGTTTCACTGCAACATGTTGAGGAATTGTTACATTGTGTAATGAATGGGAAACTGAGCCTTTGCACAGCATTAAGAGTGGCTGATACATAGATGGAGGCACTGGTGTGGGAGGTTATGGCCATTGGTAGAGTACCGAAAGTGGAGAGGGCAATTTAGCTCTGCACAGAATCAATTGGGTCAAATAAGGTGGTGCATAAAGGAGAGAGGGTGTCGAACAGAATGCAACATCCCATACCACACAGTATACACACAGCACACTGACAGACATGTTTGTCTCCCGGTTTACCAAGGCAGCCATGGCCATTCAAAGAAGGCAATGGTCTCCATAAAATTCACTATCCATGAGAATAGTGCAATATTAAAGCCCGTTTCAATGGACACACAAACATACACACACACCCACACTCTCCCCTCCTTTCCACCCACACACACACTCTATGCCGCCTTGGTAAAATTGTCCTTGACAGCAACTCACTGAGGTTGACAATTTTTTTGTATCAGCCACCAGACAGGCACAAAGGTTCCTCTTGCTCAGAGGTTGTAGCTTAAATGTGGGAAATGGGCTTGCACCAAGTGCTGATGGATCAGCTGGTGCTTGCCAGATTAGTTATGGCCATTATAGTACAGTACACTGCACTCCAATACATTTAAAGGGAAACATGGACAAATGTCCACATGAGTATTTACCTTTCCAGGTACCTCTGCTCTGCACCTGCAACAGCAACCACCATCGGGTGTTTATGTCAAAACTGGCATGTGTAGTGATATACATGCCTAAGGAGGATATGGAGGCATATATATATATATATATATATATATATATATATATATATATATATATATATATATATATATATATATATATATGGGAAGACAGTGACATTGTGAATGTTCCTGCTTTAAAGTGTTCAACTGGTAGAGGATCCATCACAGTAAGACAACATAGAGATGATGTCTATTGGGCCCTTTTGGCTAATGATGACTGTGAAATGCATGTGGAATGATCTAATGACACACTGGCACTGACTGCAACTCTACATGGGGCAGAATGTCACCTGCATCCATTATAAGAAAGGCTCTTATAGAGATACAGGCTGAGCATTAAACCTTATCATGGCATGACATACATCTTCTCTCTGATAGTTTCTCATGTCCTATACATGTATCTGCTGTTTACAGAACATCTGAACTATGCACTGTGACTGAGGTGTGCTTACCTAACAGAAAGGATAAGTGTGGGATGGATAAGGTGCCACCGAAATTATAGATCCATCCGTAATATGCCTACATCAAGTGGCATTAGCCAACAGATATGCAGGTTAGTAATTCAGGAACAATCCTCTGATACCAAGACAAGGATGAAGGTGGTTCATACACGTCATGGTTACAGGATGACCTGAAATAAGTGCACAGTCAGTAACATGAAACCAGGGACACAGAAAATGCAACATTGCTGAGGTCACTTGTGACAAATGTTACCTACATAACTCTGAACATCTTACTGCAAGAAATCTGGACAAAGCATAACAAAATGGGGGGACAATGGTCCAAAAATAGGGACATATTTTAAATATTGCTGTTATAAACTTAGAAAGTTGCTAAAGTGATAGTGTTTGTGTTTGCACACATTTTCTGAAGGATTTGAAGTCTGAAACGCAAATGCATGCCATCATTTAGTTACTTCAATCTTTAGATCATCCTAGTGGTTTACCCGAAAACCACAAATCTTGGAATAGACCAAACATATGAAGCACAATTCTGGACATTCTGTGAAAATCTGCACAATTGCGAGGTATAGTTACCCACATCGTTGCCTACAGGAGACACATTGTGACTGTTCTCTGATCTGCCTCCAGATGACATTCTTTACATTCCCATGGGACTCTAAGGATGCATGGTGGTCAAACACAGACTGCATTATGTGATTTTTACAAGTCTGGAGACACAGGCTTACTGTTACCAGTAATTTGGCATACCTATCAACCTCTTAGCATAAGAAATCTAGAGAAAAAAAAATAATGGGTGGGGGACAAAGGCCCCAAAATAAGGACAAATTTTAAATATTGCTCTCACAAACTTTTACAGTTGCTATAATAAAAGGTTTTGCATTACTGTGTATTTTCTGAATACCATGAAGTCTAAAACTTAAATACCTGTCATTATTTAGTGAGTTTAGATCTCAGTAAATTGCCAGAAAACCACAAATAATATGAGAAACAAACCAAAAATACAAAACAAAAATTTGTAAGTTCTGTAAAAGTCTGGATATCTGAGAGCTATGCCAGTGGGCATATAGCTGGCCAAGCCCCATCACTGTCAATATCCAGATTGTGTGCAACTGTGATCCTGCTGTTCAATACTTGGGAAAACTCACCAGGATGTTTGTTCATGTTCACGTAGCTCTAGCCCTTCTCTATTGTCTGTGAGAACACAGGCTGCTGCCCTGCTTAAGATCGTCAATCACTTTATGGACAATGGCACATTGTCTGGGGCCCCTCCTGTTTGGCATATACTTCTCAGAGGTACAGGCAAGCACTGAAGGGCTGTGGCTGACCAAGTTTGCGAACGACTGCAAACTGGGTGCTATAGTAGAGTCTCTGGCTGACATGGATATCCTCCAGAAGGGCCTTAATGAGACTGATGCATGGTGTCAAAGCCATGGTCTCAAGCTAAATACTAAAAAATGCGTAGTAATCCCCTTTGGAGAAAACAGAGTACCCGTGAACTACCACATAGGAGGTAGCCCCCTGAAATCTGAAAAAGTCATAAGGGATCTGGGGACCCAAGTAGATAGTCAGTTTTCCTTTGATAACAATGTTGGCAAGGTGGTTAGAAAATTCTTCTATGTGACCCATCTGATCATGAAAGGGTTTGCATCAAGATCTAAGGATGTAATGGTGCCCCTCTACTCTTCACTTATCAGTCCCATTATTGAGTACAATGCACCAATTGGAATGTACCTGACCAGGCATCTCCAGCAGCTGGAGAGACCACAGAGGTACCTCACTAAGAGGATTACTGGCCTCAAACAGTTGCCCTATGCAGCACAATTGAAAAAACTAAGGCTTTTCTCTGTTTCATACCGCCTTCTCAGAGGTGATCTCTGTCTATCATACAGAGCCATGTCCAACCCAGAACTGTTGAACATGCTCTATCTTTGCAAAACCAAATCTACTCGAGCTACATGCTCTAGGGATATAAACCTCAGCACAACAATGAATAGAACATGCTGGAGGGATAGATTCCCTTCGCAAAGACTTCCCTTGCTATGGAACAAGGTCCCGATCTACATAAGACAGAGCCCCTCACTATCACTCTTCAAGAGGAACCTTGACGAGTAGATGGGTAACAGAAAGTTCACACCAGCGATCATACCAACAGCTCTACTAGATAGGGCCCAAGGGTACTAGCTGTTAGATCAAGGGCCTAGGGAACTAACCAAAGGGGCGGTGAATACTGCACAACGTGGCTGGTCTAATATATGCCTTCAGGCAGATAGCCCAGTACCTACCTATGAACCTATAAGGGTCATTACACATGATACTTTCAGGGTTGAGGCTCATAGTCCTGCAGTTCCCATTCCTTGCCATGGTTTGTATAAAGCATTAACATGACAAGCCAGCGCAGTGGGTGATGTCAACTGGCCTATCAACAGATCCCTGCTACTATACAGTCTCCTGGTGTATGTGGCTACAGTGTTCATCTCCCATGACGCTAACAATCACAGAGTTTTACAGCAACTTTTAAATGGACCCCACTTGGTGACTGCTATGACCCTATCCCATCGCATAGTGTAGCAGTCACATAAATTTGTTTCCACCTAACCAACTGTGCAAGTGATGGTGCCTGTGCTGTAACTATCCCCCAACGTGTGTGAGTGATGCTACGTATAATGCACTACCTTGCATAGCAAGGATGTGATAACACATACTTCATTTTATTCTGTGGTGTCTGTAGTATGGACCATAGTTGTGGACTAAATGTTGCCTATTTGTAAGTGCTCGAATGTACTATGCTCATCTCGTTCTTGGCACTGATTCCACTACTGCTGTCTCTTTCTCAACTGACTCTCTACCCTGTTCTTTTGCTTTGGGAATGACTGGTATAAAAGGTCCTCCCATGATGTTAACCTGGCCTAATAGCTGCTTGCATAATGTCATGTTATGCAGCACTGCAATTACACCAAACGTCTTGTTGCAGATTTCAGGATTGTGTTGGAGTGCCTCTCCTAATAAAGCTAGACAGCAGAAATGACATTTGATTAGGCTGTAGACCCATTTTGATATATTACATGTTTCACAATATGCACCATTATAGGCCATTTCCTGTATGGTGTGAGGGATGCAGATGGGATCATCCAAGGCTATAGGCATTTTGTATGCAACCTATTCCCTGTTTGAATGGTACTGGTGCATACAGACATGACTATCTAACTTATGAGTGCAGCTGCTACATAGTGACCCTGTGGCAATTCCTTTCACGGGATCCTTTGGTATAGGTCAGACATGTGCTGATGTTAGAATCATGAGAACTGCTGAGTAGTGCAAGGACAAATTATAAATAATAGCCAGTGCAATACAGACATCTCAGCAGTTAAGAAAGTGGAAGTCCTTCCTGCTGATACATAATAAACACTCTGGACATAGTGGGGTCATGATGACAATTTCAGTGTGCAATCATTGACTCTAACAAACTCAGGAAAATGATGGAAAATGCCTCTATTTTGATGGTTTTCTCCCTTGGACTTTAAGGAAACAGATATACTCCCCAAACAATGCAGCATAATTCAAAGCAGCTATTTCAGGATTCATGAAGCCAATACTTGCTATACTGCTCAGTAGGTCACTGAAAGGTCCCTCTAGCTTAAATGGTTAAAGCTACACATACCATGCTCCCCATAGCAATGGGCACACCATGCATCCCCCACTGTTCTGCTTGTGGGATAACACAGCCTGACAATGTCTTGTTCCAGAAATGGTTCAAGTACTGTCTGCACCTGCTCCTTAGGGGCAGATGGCTATAACATGAAACAGTATAGACAACGGCTCTGCTCATTTAGCCATCACAACATAGTCTGCCTCTTTATATATTCCTGAATTTCTCCGCCATTTTGTGATTCATTGACTGCATATATCATTTACATGGAGCACTGCATTTCTATGTAATTATGTACTTATTAACATGCACTGTACCGCACACTGCTTTGAGCCATACTCCATGTCTATGAACCACTAACAACCCGCACAATGATACTCCTTATGCTAGGTTGTACTGCATAATAAGCTAAACGTCAGTGTATTCAGATGACAAGAATGTATTCTCAGTAGTACAGAAAATGGGAAAATATGTATTTAGATATGAGAAACTTCAACAGAAGTTTGAAGAATCTATAGTTATGCTAAAGTTCCATATTAGCAGATACATAGTTATGTATCTGCAAATGAGACATTCCAAGTAAAGCTTATATGAGTCTTTAGTTTTGCTAAAAATAATTTTACTTTAGTTTCAGAATGAATGTCTGAAAGGAGCGACTTCCCTGTTTTAGCTTCTGATCCCTATAATGTGTATTAGACTTTAATATTTGCATTTGGTTTTGAAAGATTTGTGCAATCTTCCAGGTTTATACCTTTGGACTAAATCGACAACTGACAGGTACTTGATTTTGTACAAAATACTCTATTACTTTGAGCCAAGTGAATCTGAGGATTTGTTCTTGTTCTATCCAAGCTTCTTAGATTCTTCATAATGATGAGCTTTACCAGGGATATTTGCAGCAAATGTTGCTACTTTGTTTTAAATACATTCTAGTCTGTTTCAGTGTGCCTTTTGAATGCTACTATTGACGCTATATATAATACATTTATAAATAGTAGTGCATGGGCAGTGCTATTAGGAATAATTATTTTGGGAATGGTTTTGATTTATATAGCATTGTTAGTTTTTAGTTATTTTTTCATTATTATGTCATCAATATGTTGATCAAATGTTACATTTTGATCAGTGATGACATGAAGCAACTTAGTATGGGGTTATTATTGATGTCATGTGAAAATCAATGTTGTTTTTAAAACCTGATTTAGGGCTGAAGATTTTTTTTTTTTTCCTGTTAGGAGTAATTAATATTCAGATGTTTTTTTAAACTATGATAGGAGACATTTACATTATAGCTTGTAATTAATTGATTTCTTGATGCAGCACACATAAGTATTGAATATTGTACAAACTTAGCTTAATTACACACATAAGTACACACACACACACACACACACACACACACACACACACACACACTCACACACACACACACGCACACACACACACACACACACACACACACAGACACACACACACACACACACACACACACAGACACACAGATACACACACAGACACACACACACACACACACACACACACACACACACACACACACACACACACACACACACACACACACACACACACACACACAGACACACGCACACACAAACGCAAGTGCCCAGATATGATATATAATAGAACGTAATGCTTTAAATATAGAGGATTATGATTGTGTTGTCGATCATAATGAGTGTACTATGTTTTCTGGACACAGATGCCAAGAATCTTGGCATCCATAGCAAGAAAACAAGATTCTGTGTTATGAAAGGTGACCCAATCATAATTTTTGGTAGCGTATGGAGATGTATCTTCTCCATGTACCACTAGTTAGTCAAAGAACAGAATACAAACAAAAGAAATAAAATACCAAATACAATGTGCTGTTCCAGCTTTGAAAGCTGGTAAAGCAGTGAGAAAGTGGTTGACATCTTTCACATTCCTTGTCTAAGTGAAGCTGTTGTAACCAAAGCACTTGGTCTAATTTAGCAGACATTATGTAGAAAATGGAGTCAAAATGAAGACTTTTCATGCCCTGCTGCTATTTACTGGTCAGTGCTGTCTTCTTTTAGTGCAGACCTGACCTTAACAATGCGTAGTTGGTGCTTAAAAGTTGTTAAGCACCTCTCAAAGTATTGATAAGGTCAGGTCTCACTCTATTGCAATGCTGAATTAGAATATCATTTAGACATGTTTATGATAATTGTGTAACAGTATTAGGACAAATAATGCTTACAGTCAGCCAGCGTGGATTTTGAACACCAGACTGTGTGAAAAGAGAAGCTATAAAAGCCGTGGTGGTACAGCGGTAGCATTGTTGCCTTCACAGCAAGAGGTTCTCCTGTTCGAATCTCAGCTGGAGTGCCTTCTGTGTGGAGTCTGCACGTCCTCCCCATGGTCGAGTGGCCTCCGAAAGACATGCGTGAATGGGCGTGCCTTTGCTGAAACTTGGGTGTCGGGCTGGCAACTTGGCACCATAAAAATCGACTGCCCATCATTAGCGGACCAGAATTCTGCTGTGGCGACCCCCTAACCGGGAAAAGCCAAAACGACAAACAAACAAACATAATACAGGGAAGAATGAACAAAACATGATGCCACTGGTGCTGCAAGTGTGAGATATTTTGGTCTTTGAAGCAGTGACATCATTTTATTACGGAAAGGGAGATGCATGCCTGTCATTTCTGTTGCAGTATGTATGTTTCTCACACAACAATGCCTGCAGCTAAGTATACCCTGACACATATGAAGTGTAACACTGTTGCCTCTGTGATGGGAAAATGGCAATTGGCACAATTTGTGGATAATTACAGATTTGAGCACATTCTTTACTAAGGTAACAGTATACAGAACATAATCTCATGTCTTCACACCACAGGAAAAACCTTAGTATTTCTCATGGGAAAGCAAAATGTCACTCCATGGTATCACCATTATCCAAGAAAACATTTCTGTTTGAAAACTGGGCATCCGTCATTGTGACAGCAATCCATTTATAAAGAAAATAACTGGGTGACAACATTGTTACCCATGTACACATTCACAGATATACTGACACAAGTGAATCTAAGGAGTTATACTGTAGCTGGATTAGAACAGACTACCTAAAATCATAAGGAACAGAAGACTCCCTGAACTGCATATTCTACATGAGATGTTCTTTACATCATGACAGTGCACATTTGAATGGATGACATCACCATTCTTTCATGCGTTGATGTTCTTCTACAAATGTATGAAGGTGGGTGAAATACACAGTAACACTAGACAGCTCTACATACTACGTGCATTACAAGCCTTCTCTGTACAGCATAACAAACACCCGCAGACAGTAGTCAGTCATTGCTGGATTTATACCTCCTCTCTCTTTAGTTATGCAGCGCAGAAAGACAGTATCATACTTCTCAACTGTCCACATTTTTACAGAATGCCCACATTTTTGCCTCATATTTTTGGACTGTTCCTCACAAAGTTTGTGTTTTTCTGGCAAATCACTAAGGACTGATGTCACTAAACAGTGACATATATTTGAGTTGCAGGCTTCATCATCATCATCATCCCCTTTTTCCCATTTACATGGGGTCAGGGTTTCGTATTAACTGTCGCCAACTCTCTCGATTCAGCGCCACTCTCCTGCCTTCTTCAACACTCATGCCTGACTGTCGCAGATCTTCTTTCACACAATCCATCCACCTCTTTGCTGGATGCCCTCACTTCCTCTTACCTTCTTCCTGTCTGTCCCAAATCTCCCTCCCATATTGTCTTCTGCTTTTCTACACATGTGCCCATACCATCGTAATCTGTTTTCTTTGATCTTTTCTGCAATTGGAGCTACTTTGGCTTCTGCTCTTATGTCCTCATTTCTTCACCTGTCCCGCAGTGTGCATCCTACCATCTTTCTCAGGCACTTCATTTCCATCACCTCTAGCTTCTTCAACTGTTCTGCCTTTACTGCCCAGGTTTCTGTACCATACAGTAGTACTGGTCGCACCACTGTCTTGTACACCTTACTTTTCAGCTTCTTTGGCATTCTTCTGTCATATACTACACCTGATACTCTATGCCAGTTGGCAGCAGCCCCTCTGATTCTACCTTTGACCTCTTCATTCAGACTACCCTTCTCCTCAACCACCCCTCCCAGATACTTGAAGCTGTTTACCTGTTCCACTATCTTCCCATCTATCTCTATTCTCAGCTTCTTCTGATTTCCCCAATCTGCTGCCATTACCACTGTCTTATCTGTGCTTAGTTTCATCCCATGTGCCTTCAGATTTGCATTCCATTATCCCATCCTTTGCTGAAGTTCTAGATCAGAGTCTGCCTGTACTGCCACATCGTCTGCATGTTGCAGGCTTCGTATCTATCAGAAAATGCATATTAACATAAATCATGTTATTCTAGCAACTTTCTACATTTATAAGAGCAATATTTAAAATCTGCCCCTGTTTTTAGGCCTTTGTCCCTGCCATTATTGTAGGCTTTGTTCAGATATCTTGTGCTACAAACTTGAAAGGTATGGATATTTCCAACACCATAAGGTAACTCATATGAGCACTTTGATGTGGTTCATTTCTGAATGCATGATGCAAGCATTGTGTTTCCAAATCTGTTTATTGTCTAGAGTAATACAGATCTATAGAGTGATCCTCTGTCAGGAAAAATATGTCTCCTAAGTGGAAGTTTACATAAGGGGTGTAGTCACACAAAATTTTACATGACAGCACACACACTGATATTAGTTTCCAAGGGTGGGATCCAAAATCTATTTACGGAATCGATACAACACAGAATTATCTGCAAGTTTGACAGCAGTAGTGTAAGTTGTAAGGGCATAATGTGCAGTTTTGACAGGCTGACCTCATCAATGAGATGGAGAGAACATGTTTGGGAAAAAGTGGGATAAGCGGATGTGGGAATGCTCTCCCTTGATAAAATATTCTGCTCTCTGGAAATTGATAGAGCATGTCTATCAGGAAGCTGAAACTGAAATTGAAGCCACACA
Source organism: Protopterus annectens (assembly GCF_019279795.1). Lineage (NCBI taxonomy): Eukaryota > Metazoa > Chordata > Ceratodontiformes > Protopteridae > Protopterus > Protopterus annectens. Next base: position 121,550,051 of record NC_056729.1, read on the forward strand.
CCCAAGTTCTCACCATGAGATTTTAACCTACTACATATCTAGTTATAAAATCAAGAAAACATAGTGTTACCTGCAAGCACCAAATGACAAGTTTCACTCTTAAGGAGAGAGAGAGTGCATTTTTGATAGTATGACTTCAACACTATATTGTAGACAAAATGTTTATAATAAAACTAGGGTACTATATGTACCTGATATTGTAGCCACACACTGGTTTTCCATGGTGGGAATTGAACCTATTACCTATCTAGTTACACAATTTAGGGAGCACAGGATTAGTCACAAATACCACAAGTGAAGCCGTGCATTTAATGTGAAAGACTGCTCTTTTGACAATATAACCTCATCAGTGTGTTGCAGAGAGGATGTTTCTATTAAAAGTGGGATAAGGTGCAAAGGGAGGTGTGTCCAAAGTCAAATGTATTCCCCTCAGTGGAAGAAGACAAAGTACATTTGACATTGAGGCATTACTTACCTATCACTAGACCTCCCCTAAATACACACACACACACACACACACACACACACACACACACACACACACACACACACACACACACACACACACACACACACACACGGTTCCCCATGGTAAGAATTTAACCTCCTATGTAAATGTTTACACAATCTACATAGCATAGTATTAGTTGCAAGCGCCAAAAGAAAAGTCTGATTTTAGTGATGTGAAAATGCACATTTGTAATTAGTAAAAATTCACTGTATAGAACAGCTGGTATTGTACATCACAGGTTTAGGACAAATGCATGTGTGTGGGCAGGCCAATATAACAGCACTGTGCTTGTCCCATGTACTGAAATACTTCTCTGCTAAGATTTATACATTGTCCTCCATATACACTGTGTTCCTGTACAGGACATGTACCTGGTAAACAGTATGGGATGCTAATGACAATCAGAGTCGCAAACTAGTGGATTATCAGTCAAGTATTCCTGCACTTCATTTTGGGATGATTGCATCAAAATAGTAAAGACTGCATGGAAACAGTGAACATTTATAATGTCACTGCCACTTGTTTCATGCTTGTTCAATGTGCACTGACAATACAGACAGACAAACACTTTCTAAATAGGACAGCACACTGCAGATTAACAGTGATACATTATGGGTGAATAGGTTAACCAGCATTGTGACACAGTTTCAAGTGTAACCACTGGAGTGCAGACATACATACGTTAACAGACTGACTTAAATGAGTCAACATCGCTGTGAAAATCAGATAACCTGTTGTCAAAATTCTATACAGACATACAGACATTGTGCAACCTAAACAAATAATAATTTCTTGTAAATTTTTTATTTTAACTTTCTGCTGGAAGTGGGGTTCGGCCAAGTTCAGTTGAACTGTTGAAGGCAAAGTATGAGCACGTGCGTAATCAAATCTTGAAGTGTTGACAACCTTTGCACAAATAAGCAGTTTACATATACAACGTCTGAATCTGATTTAACACAGAACAGATGTGTGTTATGGTCATGTTTCAGGTGTTATCATTTGTACATTGTCATGACAGTCGCAGTTCTTCGATCCGTATATGTTTGCTAAGGGTGTATTATGAAACCCATGAGGAGAAGTTCATGTTATTGCTGGTGGAATCATGGCTTATGGAAACATTTTGTAATCAAGGAAGTTGGATGACACAGAAGGGGTGGGAAGAGGTACAGTTGTTGAGAGAAATACACATATAGATATGCTAAGAGATTAGGTCATGTTTCATTTCTGCACAAATTTGTGTTGTGATTGTTACAATTTGCTTTATCCACATATTTATTCATGCAAGATCTGTAGAAGAGAGGCTTCACAGTATGGTGGAGAAAGCACATTAATACAGCAGTGGGATAACAATGTGTTAAGGAAAGGTGTAGCCAACAGTTACACCCGCAGGAGTCATACCAAACTTTTCAAAAACACTTTGGCATACATTTGGATTTGAAGCATGAATGTATTCCAAGAAAAAAAACTACACACCTGACTATTATCTAAACATATCACATCAGAAAGTCCTACTTCGCAAAGTTCAAATGTGACAACAGATTGCAGAAAAGGAGAGTGCCCTCACTACAAATGCAAGCTGTGCCTTCAGCTCTTCAGCTTGTTCAAAAGTAGAGTAACCTGATTAAAGGTTACTCCACAGCAGAGAGAAGGGCACCGCAGTAATGCAGCTGAATTCAAAAACTCACAAGATTTTCTCATACGCTGTGTACTTCCAGTTAAGCACAGTTGCAGTTGGTGCTCAGTGCCAGATACTATGCAAATACAGATGAGGAAGACCAATGTTACAGAAGGGAGAAGATAGATAGAAAGACAGGGTGAGAAGAGGCGGGGACCAAGAAGCTTATGACAGAAGCTGGATAATGTTAACTCATAACAATATGTGGGCAACAGCAACACATAAAACAGTTTAATAAAAACAGTTAGTAACACTTAGCTAATGCTGGACTAGAACCCTTGAAATTATGCAAATATCTTTCTCTAGATATTCTCATCAAACCACAAATGAACTACTTCATACAGTATAAATCACAACATTAAAGAATGAGGACAATTTACTGAAGCAAAAGTGGTAAACAGAAAGTGAGAGAAAGAGAGACAGAGAGAAAGAAAGAGTGTTAGCAACAGTATTTTTCTGGAACATGTAGGCCCATCTTTACAGTGTGTTTTACGTATTACCTCATTATTACTCTGCCATGCTCTGTACAATAAAGTGCCTGCGATAGTGAAGAAGAAGGGGTAGGAGAGTGTAACCAACATTATCCGGTAAGCGGGATATGGGGGTATACTAAATATCCCTGTGGGGTCTGCAATGTTTATGCAAATATTTCCTTGCTGCACTATACAAACGGTATGTTACTGAAACGTTGAGAAGGGAGGTAAATACATTTTCAGTTAACCGTATGCTAGGAATTATAACGTCATGAAATAAGAATTTGACCTACAGCTGTAATCAAACTCATGGCACTATGTAAAAACATTGGTCTAAATACAAGAGAATTATCTCAGCACACCACATAGACACTTTATTTCATTACATCCCACATCCTAAGATCTGTTATAGTAACTGTTTTACAGTAGTACCTTTAGTCTGTCTTTATTATGTATTCCCATAGTGCAGCAGATTTATTTTATTTTTATTATTTATTTTACATTTGTTGACCAGGCTAGTCCGACTGGATATATGTCCATTTTCAGTGGAGGCCTGGGGAGAAAAGCTCCAGATAACACAGATAGAACATAGCAGATATGAGTCAAACATATTTACAAAGCCCTCTAGTAGGTACTCACAATATACACAGTATGGAATAGTATACAAAAACAACAGGTTGCATCAAGCTATTATGAGCAAGAGATGCATACAATACTAATTTAAATAAGGCACTGAATAAGTAGGGTTTAATTCCAGATTTAATCCCATTTGTGCAAAAGTAACCAGACTACTGTGACTGAAATTAAGGTCTTCAGCTTCTGTCATATGAAGTTGAACAGCATTCACCATCACTCAACAGCGTTGTATGATGTCAACCTCTTCATGAATGCTGAGGATAAAAGTGAAGGCTTTTCCAAGGGGCATGTATGTTGTGTGTAATTCTATTTTTATCAGATTAAACATGTCAAAAAGGGGTTGATAGGACAGTGCTGAAAATGGGGATGGTTTTCAGAGGGTAGGACACAGGTGAAAGAATGCAGGAATTTGCAGGAGGGTGGTGGGAGGGCACCATAGCTACCCACGTCTCCAGAACATGATAGTGATATTGTGCACACAATTTCATGACTTTGGAAGTCACCACATCAGGGTGAGTGACAATGACGGAATTGTGTTATATAGCCAATTGGACCAAATCAAGTTTGCCAAGATGACACATTGGCAATGTGGAGAGCTACGTATGGAGCTTATTTTTTTATTCTGTGGCAAGTGCCCATTTTGTGTTTTTTGGAGAGATAGTAATGTTGAAGATGGTGTATAGGAATGAGAGGGTCAGGGAGGCATGGTAGGTATAGGGTATGTAGCAGGTGCAGATATACACAAGATGCCATGGATGGGGATAAGTGGGGGATGTCAGAGGCATACCCACATCCAGCTTGACAGCAGTGACAATCTAGTCCTCACCTTTAGAACTGTCATCATGGTCTCGTGTCAGATGGCCTGGGTTAATGTCAGAATTGGCATTGTTTTGGGAATATGACACAGGACCTTTTCAATCATGCTTTTTTGGGCACTGATGGATCTCCCCATAATGTTCTCCACCAGTCCCATAAGCTCCTCTTGAGTGACAACATCACCACCTCCACTACTACTGCTTCCAAGGGTTATGGCAGAGCTACCTGACGAAGGTGGAGCAGGTAGGGCAAGAGTTGGGTAGGCAATACTGTCATGTTGTGACCCAGATATGCTGGGTGTCTGTGCTGCCTCAGCCACTTGTGGAGGCATGGTGAGCTGAACCCCTGTGGTCATTCTACCTCCTTGTGCTGGTCATCACTTTTTTGTTTCCAAAAGGAATGTATTTAAAAAATAAATAAATATATGGGAATATAAATGGCGTGTGTGTGGGGAGGGGCAAAATAAAAGATAATTAGATCACTGGCATGTCACACCGCCAAATTATTTTAATACATAAATCAACATAAGAAATATATTAGATTGTCAAAATCTTTTTCCATTGACAGCTTATTCATCAACTTCAATCAATTGAAACTAGCTTCAGCGAACAGTGACATTTTTTACAGGGTAAATAACCAATTCGCCACTGCCCTGCTGAAACACACATTGCACTAATTCAAAGCCACCCAAGTGTGTGGGCTTTGTCCTCCACCAACCCCCCCCCCAATTTATATATATATATATATATATATATATATATATATATATATATTTGGGTCCCCTTCACATGATTGACAGTTCATATAATCAACACTCATTTGGTCGACAGTTCATTTGGTCAACAAGCAGAGTTGCCCCCTTCCCCAATGTTGTGCAACCCTGGAGTTGATTTATATAGTTAGGGGGGGTGGGGGGCACCGCCCCCCCATATTGGGGGGGGTGTGGGGTGAAGCCCCCCACCTAAAATTCTTGTCGATCAAATGAACTGTCGACCAAATAAACTGTCGACCATATGAACTGTCGACCATGTCAGGTAGACCCATATATATATATATATATATATATATATTGGTGGGGAAAAGAGCAAAGTTGTAGTGCTAGCCAATTGGTTACTTACCCTGTAAAAAATGTCAATGTTTGTGGAAGTTAATTTCGATGGATAGAGGTCGATGAATAAGCCGTCGATGAAAGAAGATTTCAATGGTATAATATAGACCCAAGAAATATATAGATTCACCTTGGCTATATCCAGATATAATGGGAAAGGCATGAATGTTGTACATCCAAAAGCAATCCAGCACAAAGAAAGATAAAATCAATAGGCTTTATTGTGGCAACTCCATCATGCAAACCGGTTTTGGCTGAGAAACAAGCCTTCTTCAGTGCAATAGAAAACTCAATTAGAGCACATCCTAGTGTCTGCTTATATATCACAAAATTTAAAGAGATACATACAAACCAAATAAATGAGGGGCAGAACCCCCCAAAACAAAATTTAACCTAACTGATTAAGACCAGGTCTGAATAAAGCTCCAAGCCTGGTGATCCAAGAGGACTCCATATTATTTAATATATCGCGCCAACTTGCTTTGGAAGTTCTATGCATTTTAATTTTATCTATTATGATAAACTTGAATTTTGCAGTTTGATGTGTGATGGCGTGTTTGTAGAGTGTTAGAAACTCTTTTATTTCTGATCTCACTTAGGTGTTCGCTTATGCGGTGTCTAAAAGGTCTGGATGTTTGTTCCACATAAAAAGATGAACACGTGCAAGTATCTAAATAAATTAACCAGTCGCTACTGCAGTTACCAAACGTTCTGATCTCATACACTTTGGAAGTGTTACAACTGGCAAATTCTTTACTTTTAGAGATGTGTGTACATGCATTGCAGTGACCACAAGGAACACAGCCTACCAAAGGGTCACCAAATAGTGTTTTCTGCATTGGGATGGGTGGGTTATAACGTTTGTAGTGAGTAAGATGTGAGCTGATGGTTCTACCTCTGCGATAGAAAAAAGCACATCTATCTATCTTGTAATATCCCATTTAAATGTTCATGTACCCGTAGAATATCCCAATGATTATTAATGATATCCCTAAATCTTGGGGTATTACTTCCAAATGTGGTGACTAGTCTGATAGGTTGGGATGTCTGTGTGTTGTGTCCAGTGGTACCATGTTGATATTCCAAAAGTTGTGATCTCTGCATACAACTGACTTGGGTTGCAGTTTGGGTAATGTGATCTTTGTTATAACCTCTAGTTATCAGCCTGTTTGTTAGGTCTTGTTGACACACCTGGTGAGATTGTTCCGAGGAGCATATAGGCTTAAAATGTAAGAATTGGGACTTTGGGATGTTGTTGACGATATGGCGGGGGTGGTGACTGGAGGCATGAAGTAAAGTGTTGTATTTCGGAAATTTCCTGTGTATCCGAGTTTCCAATGTGTGGTCTTCTTGTCGAGTAACAATGACATCCAAAAAGATTATTTGTTGATATTCAATGTTTAAAGTAAAATGAATATCCCATCTATTGCTATTGAGATATGTAACAAATTCATGTACCAGTTTCGCATCACCCTGCCATACCATCCAACAATCATCCAGGTAACGTCTCCAAATATCTAACTCAACTAAGAAGGAGTTATTGTTGGTATCATAAATAAATTGCTCTTCAAAAAACTTCATGAATAAGTCAGCATAAATGGGAGCAAAGGATGCTTCCATGGCTGTGCCTCTAACCTGCCAATAGGACTGGCCATCAAAGTAGAAATTGTTAAAAATGAACGTGTCATAAAATGAATCAATCACAAAGGCATGAAATGACTAACAGAATGATGTATCTTACTTTTTGGAGAAGGTCCCCCTGCACCCTAGTGATAGGAGTGTGCAATTAGAACTTGTCTGATTGAAGACTGCTGGAATGGGGCTCAGTTTTTAGCTTTTTATTGGTTAATTGGTTAATTTGTTTAACTCAGTTTGCTCACTTGCTACTGTTATATTAAAAAAAGAATACACACTTTATGCATCGTTGCTTAGCTAAGGTTAAAGTATTCCTGGCGCCATAAAGTCTGCTCTTCAAATTTTCCCTTATAACTAGCCAGTTTCTTAGTTTTAGCACTAAAATCTGTTTCTTTGAGCTCAGCACTTGTTCAGAACTCACTGTAAGCACTAAAGCTACAAATTACTACAGCACTCAACTTTCCTCACTTGTCTAGATGAAAACAGTTTTTAGTACTTAATAAATAAGCACCTATCTAGGCATATCTATGGGTGTTTTCTCCTGTCTACCTGATGAATCTGGGCATCTTGGGGCAATGCAGCAATTGCCTCATGTACAGACAACCCTCTCCTCCTACCACCCAACATTGCAACCTGTGAGAGATGCACTTACATAGCCAAACTGGAAGCAAAGGTCTGTTCACCCAAGACTGGACTAGACATCAAGAGGAGAAGGTAAACACTTGCATCACACCACACTCGTCACATAGTCCCTCAAAACCTACACCACCAAAACACACACATAGAAACACGAAACACACACATACATTCATGGAGGCTCTCAATAAAAATCTGATCAAGCAACATAGACCTCCAAAGCAGAAACGCAAGCAACCTCCACCCCCCAACACAACCCAAATGACACATAGCCCACGAACCCAGTGTGCCACTCAACCACAGCCCATAAGGCATAACAACATACCCAACACTCTAGTCATAGGTGACTCTATAGTCAGACACACTGATCTTCCACTCAGCAAGCTAAACAAGGAGAAAGTTACTTTCAGCTGCCTGTCAGGTGCCAGGATCTGCCACATAACACACACACTCAGGTCACTTCTCAACAGGTACAAATATGACTCTGTCATTGTCCATGTTGGTGTGAATGACCTGAGACATACCTCCCTGGACTACATGAAAAGAGACATGGAGGAGCACTCCAATCTTGTAGCCCAGGCAGGTATGACCGTAGCCCTGAGTAGCATTGTGCCATCACCCAGAATGATACTACAGTACAAGGACAAAATTATTGACTTCAACAATTGGCTAAGCTTCTGGTGTCATTCTAAGGGGATCCAGTATCTGTCTGCCTGGGATGACATGATCGACAGACCATGATGCTTTGCCAGAGATGCCCTGCACCTGTCGCCCTTGGCATTCAGGATACTGGCTAAGGCTCTTGCCACCCCATAGTGCCTTTTTTAGGCAAGGTTCAAATGACAAATTCACCACCTTAACAGGTACAAGCAAGCAAAATCTGAGGATAATGCTACTCAATGCTAGAAGTCTAAACCTCAAAGTGCATTCACTCGAGGCACTCCTTAAAATGGAGAACACCGACATCTGTGCAGTGACAGAGACCTAGTTCAAGGCTCCAGACAGCACCACCACCAGCATCACCAGGCTATAATTCATACCACATCTTTCGGCCACCTAACCTGGACCGAAACACTAAAGGTGGAACTGTGTAAATATTCATTAAGGATATCCACAGCTCGAGGCTAGTTGCTCTGCATAATGCATCCGAGGTTATCCAAGTGCAACTAACTCTGGGCAAGACCGCACTCCAAATTGCAACTTGATACAGATCCCCCACCATGCCCCAGGATTCCCAGTCCTCATTTCTTGATAAACTGAAAAATATTAGGGTACAACCCAACACCCTAATATTGGATGATTTCTACTACCTCACCATTAACTGGGAAAACTACTCATGTACCAACTCTTTTCCTCAACGTTTTCTGGAATTCATAAATTCCATTGCCTTGGATCAACTTATCCACACCCCCACCAGGGGCAGCAATATCCTAGACCAGGTCATTACCAACATGGGTGACCGATGTTCCACTCCAGAGGTCAATTCCTCAGTGGTCAAAGCCGACCACAAGTTTATCACCCTAGACATCCACATCCCACCCCCACCCTCCATTAGGGAAACCACCATAAAAAATTTCTCCAAAGCCAACTTCATGCTTTTTAAGACAGACGTGGCAAACTTCACGACACCCATGCAGATGGACAATAGAGGTATGACTGCTCAATCCTATACAAATGCACTTAATAAGCAGTTACACGAGTGCATGGATCGTGCTATCCCTAACACAAACTCTACAACAGAAGAAAGAAACTGTTGCAAAAAAGAGTAAAATCCCATGATTGGAGGAACTCCCTTGTCAGCCTCAGTAAGAAGCTGAGATCCCTCATAAAATCCTCCAAAGCTAGTTAAGAAAACAAAATCGCCACTGATTCTAAAGACAACCACAAAGCATTTTATAGCTATGTCAAGAATTTCAATGGCAACACTCAGATCTGCTCTCAGTTACAGCATAATGGCACTAAATATACAGAACCAATTGATATTGCCAACATCCTTGCAGATAGGTTCAGTGCTAACTTTACCCCCCTCTCACCCACTAAAGGGCCCATCTCTATACCAGAGGAATGCAAAGTTCCTGTAATCACGGCTGCACAGGTAAAAATCACACTCTCCAAAGCCAAGAACACAGCATCCATGGGACCTAACAACATACCAGGCTGCGTTCTACACAAACTGCAGAATGAACTGGCACCCCACCTAAGCACCATGTTCAATCTTAACCTCACCTCAAGCTTTGTGCACACTGAATGGCACACAGTGATGATTATCCCACTCCACAAAGGGGGAGCCACCACAGACCCCGGGAAATACCACCCCATTAGCCTACCGAATCTGGTCTGCAAGGCCATGGAACATATCATCATGCATCTTATACACAAAGACACTGGTAATCTCCAAACTCTGGACCCCACCCAGTTCGGGTTTGTAAAAGGTAGATCATGTCTCCTAAACCTGATAGACTTCTTTTAAGCAGTCACCAAAGCCGTAGACGAGGGTAAGGTGGTTCACGCAGCCTATCTAAATCTCACCAAGGCTTTTGACACCATCCCCCACTCTGGAATTATAGATAAACTCACTAAACTAGGTATAAATCCCTGTGTCACAAGATTGGTTGCCAACTGGCTCACTGACAGAACCCACACTGTGAAAGTAGCAGACTCCAAATCCGACTTCAGACCAGTGACAATTGGAGTACCACAGGGTTCATTCCTGGGTCCTCTCCTGTTTAGTATCTTCTTTTCTGAAGTACAGGCTAATGAAGTTCGCAGATAACTGCAAACTAGGAGCCATAATCGAAACTCCTAATGATGTGGACATCCTACAAAAGAGCCTCATGGAGACAGATGCCTGGTGTTAAAGCCATGGCCTCAAGCTCAATGCCAGCAAGGGTACTAACATCCCCTTTGGTAAAAACTCTGCACCCATGAGCTACCACATAGGTGCTAGTCTACTTAACACCAAAAGTGTGATAAGAGACCTTGGGACACAGGTGGGCAGTAGTCTCTCCTTTGATAATCACATCACCACAATAGTCAGAAAATCCTTCTATGTGGCACACCTCATCACAAAAGGTTTCTCATCCAGGAAAAAAGAGGTCATTGCCCCCCTCTACTCATCACTCATTAGACCCATTATAGAGTACAATGCACCTTTTGGTATGTACCTCACAAGGCATCAACAACAACTGGAAAGGCCACAGAAATACCTCAGAAAGAGAATTACCTGCCTCAAAAAGATGCCCTACGCAGACTGCCTCAAAAAACTCCAACTTTACTCCATCACATATCGCCTACTCAGAGGCGGTCTCTGCCTGACATACAAAGCTATGTCAAATGCAGAGCTGTTGGACATGCTCCACTTAAAGAAATCCCAGTCCCTCTGAGCTACATGCTCTATTGACCTAAACCTTGTCACTACAATAAACAGAACATGCTGGAGGGATAGATTTCTGTCCCAGAGACTTCCCATTCTCTGGAACAAACTACCTATCTATATCAAACAAAGCTCCTCATTAGCACTCTTCAAGAAAAGTCTTGATGACTGGATGGGAAATAGGGAATTCACCCTGGGGATCACCTCTGTGGCTCTGTTTGACATGGGCACAGGAAAATAATTTCCTTGGGTGGTGAAAGCCAAGCTACCTTTTTGGCTAGGCTTATATAGGCCCTAGGGCCAATAGCCTAGTACCTACCTATGAACGTATGTCAGATATCTGGTTTCTAAGGCAATAACTGCATTTTCAAATATTGAATTATTAATTCCATGCAGTACTGAAGTTAAAATATCTTATAAATAATAGCCTATAAAAAAATCAAATATCTGTTTCTGGGAATTGATCCCACACGCAATTAATCTGATGTTTTCATTGTATAATGCAATAACCAGTAGCTATTGGAACAGGCATGTAGGCTTGATATTAAAATAAAAGTATGTCTGCTCAAGATATACAGTGATGGACTGAGAAAACTCTGGTGCCTTTCAGTCAGAACATATGAATAATTGCCCCATCCATCTCTGACGTCAGTTAGTCTCTCCTTATGTGAATCATCATTTTTTGCAATCTCTACTGCAGCTGTACATTAAAAAAAGCATAATGAATATCTGAATTGGCTGGTAATGACATATCATACACAGATTATGGGTCAGTATACTTACACAAACGAGGGGTGTTTGCAGTCCTAAATTCATCATCCCATTGGCAAAGGGGCTTACTCTTAAACTTCTTCATGTCACTGTAGTAGTGACAGTGGGATGACAATTGCAGTAGAGACAGCCTTGGCCAAGCTATTCCAAGTCTCTTCCTTAAAGTGAGACCTGTTATATTATCCCTGCAGTAGCCCCTAATTGTAGTGCTTTATGAAGAGTGCCACAAAAATTTTGGATTCTTCAACATCCCACCTCTATGCTCTATGTAGAACATCATCTCTACTATCCAAATATTACTACATCAGTCAAACCAAAAATATGGGTCTTAATTGATGCCCATTTGAGATCTGACATTGAACAGTTTGTGCACAAAGATGCACAGCCATGCCAGCTTCATTTGTGCAACTGCAAGCACAGCAATGGCTTGCCAGACACATTGGCAATCAGCACATCAAGAAGCACAGATGGTGCTACAAATGGCAGTGTGTGATGTGCACACTACTGAGGCATGTTCCAGTGTTAAACCCTGATAAACAACCATGATTATAACCAACAAATAAAGCATATGGGTTCGGGTGCCTAGGTAATGAGACATTTTCCTGTGATACATTTGCTTGGGACTGTAGCTACTGCTAAATAATGGTAAAGGAGATGGACAACAGCTCTTATGTTGTTAGATATACCATGAATAGTTGATTTTCAAACAACAACACAATAATATTGTAAAATGTCTATAAATACGTATTCAGACCATCTCACCTAAAATTATTACTTCACTGGCTTCGAACCATGCATCATCTGTTTTCTTTCTCAAGATCATTGCATTTACACCTTGTGCCACAAAAAAAGTTACCTGAAAGGTGCATTTTCTTCACTGACTACTATCCAGAATGCTGATGTCCAACCACTACCACCCAGAGTTGAATCCATCACTAGACAATCAAGACAGCTGCTTAGGCCCCATGTTGGCTGGGGGTCCTTATGTTGCCTAGGAGACTCAGCTTTACTATAAAAAAAGGAATCCTTCTGTAGAAACAGGAAGTATCTTACAGGAGAACTTCCTTACCTTTTGAATTCCTTGAGTCCCAGAACCTCCTTATTAGGAGAAAATCCTAAACATCATCCAAACCCTTGCGGAAGATTTAAGTAGATGCTGGGGAGATGCAAAGCAACAGGATCAGGGGTGCTACACATGGATAAACAGTACAGATCTCTCCTGGTGAATACACAGCTGCTCTTTCCTTTAGAGCATATGGAGAAGTAGGTGTGTGTGTGGGGGGAGGGGTGGGTCTGTGTGTGTGTGTGTGTGTGTGTGTGTGTGTGTGTGTGTGTGTGTGTGTGTGTGTGTGTGTGCGTAATGCGCCATCATTTAGAGGCACTGTCCAGTTAACTGACAATGCTCAGAGTCAAATCTTGAAATTTAACAATTAAGGGCAATCAAGTCTCTTTAATCTCCATATAAACTGACAGATCTCCTTGAACTTTATTTACTTATTTATTTTGTTAATCACTGAGGAGTATAGTCTGTCAATGTTAAACATGGAGTTGCAAAGCTGCATAGTTCAATGTCAATGGCGCAACAGGTAGTATGTTTGCTTTTGGTGCAGATGGTTGTAGGTTCTCTTCTCACAAAAGCTAGATTGATTACTGATCCTTTGGATGAGATACCTAGCAACTATGAACCTGTTGTTGGATTACCAGGTATTCTTTATTGTAATATTACCATCAAATTCATTTTTAAATGTAACATAGGCAGTCTTTTCTTCAGGGGCAACAGTCACTAAATTTGTAGATGAAACACTTAAATGAAAAATTGTTTGCTAGCAGCAAGTTCTTCATTAGTTCTAGTTCTGTGTAATGTGTAATTATTGGGATGACTATTGACTTTTACTTCTGTGAAGATTATGCTTATTGATACTGCTGGATTGTAATAACAAAAGTCTGAGTGGCCTTTTATGATTGAAATTTTCTGAAATGGGTAGCTCTGTCATTATTGATTCATACATTTTTTTTCATGGCTTACTGAAAATTTTTTCAAAACTACAAACTTAAAACACACTGTTGCTGCATTTTACAAGGAAAATAATTTAATACAATCAGAAAGGTGAATCAAAGAACACATGCATTTGTGGCCCTAAAAATGTGTGCAAGGGGACATTGGTTTGAAAATAGCCCAAAGGTAAACTTGATCTACAAATGGCCAGAAGCATTTTCTATGAATGTGGGTTTCAATGCAGTTTCAATGAATGTTACTTTCAAGGTCGGAGAACTTTACTGTTGTTCATGCTGTCTGTTTTCATTGTGAGACTGTATTCTTTTGTTTAGGAAATTATTGTGTTTGTGCTTTAACACTTGAACAAAAGTTTTAATTTAAATCCAAATATCTGTAAGCATTGTAGAAGTAAAGAAGAAAATATTATGTACACTGACAGGTTTGAACAGTGTTTTTGGTAAATGGGGAGAAATAGCTAATCAGTGTGACACCGGAATGGCGACTTGGGTGCTGCAAGGGGGGGGGGGTGATCCATTACAATGACTAGGGCCCCATTTGATCACAACCTGGCTCTGCAGCTGCCAGGCTTATTTGTACTACAGAATACAACCCTAATTACATTTTTTGTACTTCTTTCCTTTAGCAGTAAAGTATAGTTCACTACTGGAGACTCTTGCCAGTCCAAAGTGTGTAATGCCAAATAGCACACAAAAAATGAAGAGAAAATAAAAAAAGCTTCTGAAATAGATAAAACATTATGAAATATGTAGTTAAAACATACATTCCTTATATTTCCTCAGCTTGGTTGTGTTTCAACATGAACATATGAGCATTAAACATCATTATGTACACACAAACAATAACATCTCTGGATTAAAAGCCCAGGACATGAGAGCTTTCACAAGATACTATTCAGATTCTTATCACTATGTGCAGCAGAAATTAGACTGTGAAGATGAAAAATGGTTACCTATACTCAATATATGACACAGTATTAACTGACATTACAATTGCTACAAAAAAAATCTTGACTTTTGACCTGTGTAATTTGTAGTTATATGAGAGGATGGATGTGATACAGGCAACAGGGAAAATAATCTTTCCTCAAGCAATATAAAATACAAAATAAAAAATGATCACTGCACCTTTTGCTTCTCTTTATTTTGTGAAGCTCATGCCTGGATATAAGCTTTTCTAACAAGACTGCTATGTTCTTTAGCCTGCAGGTAATGTATGTACATATTTCATGAATATTCTGATTCTGTGGAGTTGCAAACACAGTTGTATTCAGAGGCAGAAACTCATGTCACAAACAATCCATATCAATGTTAGGATTGTTCATCTCCTAAGTCAAAAAATTGTAGTGACAAAATTTCTTGTAAGTCCCTTCTCCCTGATACATCCTGATTGATACTGCAGACAAACTAATAATTATACACCTGCAAGCATTTAGTGATAACAGTTCTCAGAGCATGTCCTTGCAGAGGTAGAGTGTGTGAATGCAATCATGTATGCCATTACACCATGTTTACATTCTCTGCACTTTGTAGAGATTTTGGAATTCATGAATGGTAATGAGTTCACACCTCATTTGCATATCTGCAGTCCTCACAGGGCTGAATCTGCACTATATCAAGGTAATTGTGTAGGCAAGGATATGTGTATCATGGTAGGGAGACTGTTTATACAAAGAGCTGCATGCTAGCAATTGCTTGCAAAACATGTTTCTAGTGTCAAAAATAACCTGATGCAAAGATTTTTTTACAAAATGCTGTAATTCAACCTTACTCATGGATTGCTTCTCACAATACACCTATAGATTAGTATATGCATTGTTTGTCCCTCTTGCTGGCATAGGCATTTATATTTATTTGGTACATTACAAATGTTTGTAAAGTATATAATGTGACATCATGGAACATTTTGTATGTTCATCTGGCAATTTATTGTAGAAGAGTGCTGTATCACTTACTAGCAAGGGCATGGGTTTGACATTGGTAGCCCACAAATGTGTAATATATAACTGAACACTGTCTAGACAAGTAGACATCGAAGAACACTTTTAGCAATTTGTACTGGAAATGAATACGTTGATTTGGTTAATGTTGTAATATACTACTAATTTATATACATGTTTTCTGCTTTACACAAACTATATACTTGCTTCAAATTTCTTTCCTTTTTTTGGGGGGGGGGGCTACATTTACTTCTGTTTACTAATATGGAACTTTCATTTTTTAATTATTTTGTACATGATGGATTCATACATTCATACATACATACAATTTTGTTTTGTTAACAATCACTTGTATCTTCATTGTATATTACATATTTCTTTTATTTTTAAATTTGTACAAGGCTATGGTGCCCAAGACATCTGGGCAATGTAAAATAAAATACAGAGCTGCAGAGAATGAAGTTATTATCCAGGCACTAACTCAATAGGGCTCCTTCCTCTTAGAAAGAGAAAAAAGTGATAAGTCTTGCAATTACCATAACTGGGGCAGATGTCAAACTATGTAAATTTTGCTAGAGCTGTTGTCCATACATATCAGTAAACCTGACATAGGGCCAGAGTCATAATAATGTACATTATATGTACATCATGTGAAATTGGCTTGGAACATATGGCTGCAGGGGTTAGGATGATCCTGCTAGCAAGCTACTGTGACAAAATTGAGGAAATTCTGTCCACTGTCAGAGATCACTGACACCTCAGCAAACAATTCATACAATCTCATTAATGTTATTTCTGATGTGGAGGAGAACACCAGTGTGTAAACTGCAGAGCATTCAAGTAGGCAATACAAGTCAATAATTTAACTCACTTCTTTGGTGTTAGGCTTGGCCTCTGGTATTCTTCCTACCAGCATCCTCTGCCAAAGGTGTTGAACATGTACTAGCCTTTGCACATTTATGATGTAGGGCTGTATGTGTATGGGAAAGGGAATGCTTAATGCATATTATTGTACAAAGTATGTAGGTGGATATTGCAGACATCACAGTCACACAGTATTATATGACATTACATGACACAGGGCACACGTCATATCTTAAGGACATACAACTACTTGCATAAGGGACAAAGAAGTTAGCTATGTTTTTTCAAACAGGCTCCACACTTACTTTGGGCCTCTGATGAGGCTGGAAGAGGTTGCATATTTACTATACTGTTTCCCTGTCTACCTGGTTTTGCTGTACAGTTTTCTCTGTCATCTAGTCCATACTAAATCAAACAAGGTATAAAAAACATTCTTCTTGACAGACATTTGGCAGCAGTAGCAGCAAATGTAATTAAACCATACTGCACACACAGCTTTCTAAAGGCAGCAGCTAGTGCCAACATGCATTTTTCTCCCAAATGTAATTCTGGCTGCAATTTAAAGAGCTGTGGCTTTCAGGATAGATGGTTATACTGAGTGCATGCAATTGCTTATTTAATAGCTCCACCATCTTGGAGTGGTTAATTAGTAAATAATACAGCTAACTATAGGTTCATAGGTGAAAATGAGACTAACTGCACTGAAGGACTATTTTAAGCCTAACAAATAACCTGAGGTCAGAATCAAACTCTGTACCTTGTGTTTACAAGGTGAAGACCTTAAACATTATGCCAAATCCACCTTTTATTGGTGCATTCTGCCATGTACCTTTGTTTGACATTTCTACACTAAGTGTAGAGCCATTTAATGAATATGAAATTGTATGAGCAATGCACTGTGCTGCATACTTGATAGCTACACTTAGTATAGCTGTTAATGAATCCAGCACTATATGATTTAGCCACATAATATTTTTTTTAAAACTTCAAGCGGGCAATATGTTCTTAATAGCCACAAAAAATGTAATAAACATTTACTATTACAGTTGCTGAATGCATCACACAGTACATCTTCAATGTAATACCAGTATATATATATATATATATATATATATATATATATATATACTATATAGCTATTTCTTAAGCAAATACTCTCTTAAACTATCAACCATTTCCCAGGCCGCTTCCTTTGATTTGCCACCTATTTTTTGGATAGATAGACACAGAAAGCTTCCCAACTCTCCTACCATGAAATAAAACTTTAAGCCCAACATTATGTCTGTTCCCACCTGCCATGAACACCAGTCTTCAAACCAGTAATCTTTTACAGCTGTATTTCACCAGCGTGAACTTAAAAGCACACATATACCTCCATACCGTCTACACCATCCTTCTGTTATTCCAAGATACGTGTATCCAAGCAGTGTACTTCACATGCAGTTTTCTTCATTATGATCCCACTCCTAACTCACTCAGCTAACATGTTATTCCTTATTCAATCATAGCCCCCAGAAATGGGCACAGCACATCAAATGTAACATCACAAGAATACAAGGAAAGATAGGATTACTTCAGTAGTTCTGGCATCTTCTGTTAATGTAGCTAAACTTTCAGTTCACCCTAGGTACTAGCTTATCTAATTTTGCTTTATGACAAGCCATGACACCATAGTGAACTTCCAGAATTTTATGGGTTCATTCCTTGACCAATATTGCATTCTAACCTTTGTCTTCCTCTTCCTCTGGAATCCTGTCTACAGACTGCATTACTGTTTTTCTTTATGTTTAAATTAAGGCTATCAGATAGGTACCAAGGACACAGGTGTGTACTATTTTTCCGTAAAATTAACACTTCTTTTACACATGACCTATCAGATTCTGATATTTCTGATGAACAGGCTAATCTTGCTACTGACTGCATGGGAAATAGCTGAAGTGACAATTACAAGCACAAGAATGTGGGAGCAGTTTGTGAGCAGCACACAAAGCTTGTTTCTATCTCAACACTCCCCCACACAAAAACTTAAAATCCATGGCACCTCCCTTTCTACCTTGCAATTGAGACATATAGCATATAACTTAAAAGAGGAAATTAGCATTGGCTAAAGAAGATGTGTAAGGACAGTTGTATAAATTAAATGATTTAAGTCTACAGACAATGATAATACAATGAGGCATTCACATAACAGATAAGGCATGGAAGAAATATTGTATTGCACTGCATTTTGACCTTTGCTACTACTTCTACATAATGTCTAGTTATACTAGTCTCTCCTCTATTCTACTATCTTCCTTAACCTCAGAAAAAATAATTTATTGTAGTGGCAAGCATGTCAAGGAGAGAGTGGGGCAGGGTTACCTCCCAAGGGACCAAAAGATTTTCCTGGCACACATGGGACAGGAGGAAGCTTTGAGGACACCTAACTTTACTTCCTCTCCATTTCAGCCATACCACTTATTTGTTGGTCATGCACACATACCCATTAACCCATCACTTTGTGGTCAATGAAACCCACTTAATATGGATGGGGAATCAACAACTGCCACTGAATCCTGTGCATAGTGCAACCCATTGTAGGTATGTAATGTGATGTGTGGATTACAAAAGGGATGACTGAATTTAGTAGGTGGAGTCTTTCAGTTAGTTTTAGCTAATGGATGCTTGGCTGGATAGAGGATGCTTTCAGAAATTAAAAAAATGCATTGAGGGAAAACAGCTTGACAAAAGACATGTAATCAATTACATTTAGTGTCAGGGGATTTTTATAGTGTAGGTACATTTGAACGGACCTGAACAAATTTCATTTTTGGGTATGTAAGTTCCATTACATTGTTAAACAGATTTCTTTATAACTTAAATTAAAGTATAATAAACACTTGGCTGAATTCATAAAGGTTACCCACATGGTAGCCTTTTTGATTTCACAGGCAGCTCTACTATATAGAGTTTTTGCATGAACACAGGCAGCAATGTGGTAGGCTATCTCTACAGTATTCCTGCAAGCTAATGAGGCACTTCAGGGCAAAAGCATTTGTTAAGTATACAAGTGCTTTACTTCTGGACTGCCTGTCTTCAGGCATCAATGAAGATGACTAGTTCATGGAATTGCTTAGTTGCATTGATTAGCATGGCCACACCAGGACCATCAAGGAGGTGAACAAAGTCAAAAGCCATGTTCATCCATCATGGAAGAAACAAGTGCTAGGGAGTTTAGTGGTGAGATAATGTTAGGAGGTGTGTACATGAGTGTATGACGGGGGCTGCTTGTGTGAGTATATGTGTCATTGCGTGTCTGCCAGGGAGGAAGCAGTAGGGGGAGTTTATGAGGGGAGGTAGTTTGACTTTGTGTGTGTGTGTGTGTGTGTGTGTGTGTGTGTGTGTGTGTGTGTGTGTGTGTGTGTGTGTGTGTAAATGGAAGAGAGTGTCGGTGAGTGTGATTAGGTGGGGAGGGGGCAGTTGTGTGTGTGTGTGTGTGTGTGTGTGTGTGTGTGTGTGTGTGTGTGTGTGTGTGTGTATGTCTGTGTGTGGATCCCTATCATGTGATCGAAGTTTTAAACTTTGAAATTTATATGCTCAAAATCATATGATCGAAGTACTGAAACATTGAACATTTTGAATGGAGATAGTGGTACAGATAGGATTGGGAAATGTACCCTTTTCCTCACTGTAGTGCAATCTTGGAGTTGGTATATTTAATTTGCAGGGGGTGTGGGTGTGCAGGGGTGCTTTGCCTCCTGCAAAAATGTAAAAAAAAGTTTTTTTTTTATTTTCTTTTTCTTTTATGCTTGCTCATGGGTGGGGGGACAGCTAGCCACCAGGATAAATCTTTTCTACATGCCTTAATGGCACAAAAGGTCAGGGTGGACACTAATAAACAAGGATTACTCTGCAAAACATGCTTGAATGTCAATTAAAAACAACATGGGTAGGGGAGACACTAGACATCAGGGGTACGTAATATGTAAAAAATAAACATAACATCTTTCAGGGAACCACTAGACTCCAGGGATATGTATCATGCATTAACCACTAAACACCAGAGATATGTGGCATACCTTAACCACTAGACTTCAGGGATATGTATCTTGCCTTAACCACTAGACAGCAGGAATATGTAGCATACCTTAACCACTAGACATCAGGGATATGCAGCATGCCTTAAACACTAGACTCCAGTGATACGTAGCATGCCTTAACCACTAGACTCCAGGGATATGTATCATGCCTTAACCACTAGACTCCTGGGATATGTGGCATGCCTTAACCACTAGACTTCAGGGATATGTGGTATGCCTTAACCACTAGACCCCAGTGATATGTAGCATGCCTTAACCACTAGACTCCAGGGATATGTACCATGCCTTAACCACTATACACCAGGGATATGTATCATGCCGTAACCACTAGACTCCAGAGATATGTGGCATGCCTTAACTACTAGACCCCAGTGATATGTAGCATGCCTTAACCACTAGACACCAGGGATATGTATCATGCCTTAACCACTAGACTCCAGGGATATATACCATGCCTTAACCACTAGACTTCAGGGATATGTGGCATGCCTTAACCACTAGACCCAAGTGATATATAGCATGCCTTAACCACGAGACACCAGGGATATGTATCATGACTTAACCACTAGACTTCAGGGATATGTGGCATGCCTTAACCACTAAACCCCAGTGATATGTAGCATGCCTTAACCACTAGACACCAGGGATATGTATCATACCTTAACCACTAGACGCCAGGGATATGTACCATGCCTTAACCACTAGACTCCAGGGATATGAAGCATGTCTTAACACCTAGACTAGAGGGATATGTAGCTTGCTTTAACCATTAGACTCCAGGGATCTTCAGTTAAAATGATATAAATGAAAAAAGATCAAATGTCTAGGGTTTTGAACCCTGCATCCTTGGCACACAAAACTCCAGCTTTACTCTACTGCACTAAATGATCAGCCAATGCACTCATGTTTTTTTTTTTTTTTTTTTTTTTAACATTTTTTGTGAATGTTGGGCATTATGCAATACAGGCAGCAATTCTTGACTTCTGAAAGAGAGGAACAGTAACAGTTAGGCAGACTTCTCCACCTCATACTGCAAGTGATCAGGACAAAAGCCTAACACAAAGATGGGAAAAAATCATGGGGAGGGAGGATTTAATTGTTCCTCTACAAATGTAGATAGTCCCTAAGAAAACAGCTTTTGCACTAGCCTGCATTTACTAAAAGTTGCGAAGTGTGAAACTCAAATGTCTGGCATTGAAAACTAAGTGTCATCATCTGTAAACTACCAGATCTGGGAAAAGGGAGACATTGCAGACATTCTGACTACAAAGAAAGATGCAGGGTATGTGGTGTGAGTGTGCCTGTGCCTCTGTTTCACCGTGTGTGTGTGTGTGTGTGTGTGTGTGTGTGTGTGTGTGTGTGTGTGTGTGTGTGTGTGTGTGTGCTATTGCATGACATAGTTCTTGGTTACACAATGCAGTAACCACTGTTAATTACCCCTTGAATGTGCTGATGTGCACTCACAGTAGTTATTAGTGATTTAGAGACATGCAAATTAGTCAATAATAGTGTAATTTGTCATTGCTTCTAATATGTCTTCTTCTTTTGGCTTTTCCCGGTTAGGGGTCACGACAGCAGATCATCTGTCCACTCATGATTGGCAGTGGAGTTTTACAGTGTCGAGTTGCCAGCCCGGCGCCCAACCTTCCACAGAAGGCACACACACACACACACTCATACCTAGAGCCAATTTAGAGTGTCCAATCCACCTACTGCATGTCTTTGGGATGTGGGAGGAAACCCACGCGACCACAGGGAGGACATGCAGACTCCACAAAGAAGGCACCCCAGCCGAGAATTGAACCAGAAAACCTCTTGCTGTGAGGTGGCAACGCTAACCGCTGCACCACCATGGCTGCCTCTATTGCTTCTAATGTGTTTTTGAATCAGAAATGTTTGCATCTTCTAAATGGGGCCTTTTTACCACACCCTTAATATGAATGTCAGGGGTCTTTATGAATCTTTAGGACTCTCTGGTACAAAGAGATAAAACCACTAATGACAACTCAGGTGCTATGAGTTTGCTTTGTGAGTCTAACAGTTGGAGAAGCTTCTAGAGAAGGATAGAAATCAATAGCTATTGACAGCTCAGTGATCTTGCAGTTAGGAATGACAGCCTCAATATTCTGTGTTTGCCATGAGGAAGTAAAGGGTTAAGGTACACAAATGTTCCCGTTAAACTGAAGGTATAATCACTTTCCAAGTATGTGCAGTGATGTATGCATAGGCATCACTGTGTCCAAGAGAGAGGTAACAATCGAGGTGCCAGTAAGGAGTACATTTGTAGGCTAGAGGAACAATCACTCATCATCCATTCTGTGGTTATCATAATGATAATGCAATTGTCCATCAGTTAAGACTCCAATACTTCAAAGTTTTAAAAGGAATTAATGGGTTCTTAGAAGAACAGGGGCTGATGATGTATTGTCATAACTGGAGAAACTGCCTAGGAAAAAAAGAAACGGTGAAAAACTCATTTGAGAAAGCAGCTTTAAGCAAAAGGACGATATCACTTAAGTTATAGCAATGATCCTAGATTGACACATAATGAGGTAAACTATAGGACAATGAACTGTTTAGATGCATTCTGCAATTTTGTTTTAATCTTCAGGCAATTCTCAGTTATAATGACACCCTCATGCTGGTAACATATAAATCAACACTCGGCTAAGTAGATGGGGGATTAGGTTTCTTTTGTTCTTCCACTGACCTTTTACATAATTCTTCTGCCATGGCACTGCTGAGGGACAGAGCCTGCAGGTATCTGTCGTCCTTCTGCCCTTCCTTCCATTTCAGTTTTCTGCACTCACAAAATATGACATTTAGTGATATGGTGGGGCATGTAATATGCCTTAGGGCATGTTGAATAAATCTGTTTTTGTATCGAGGAAGTGTGTTTCCTCCAGATGTCAGAAAAGTCCTGACGTCTATATGATTTTCTTATCCATTCTCATGAGATTAAGATAATTAGTTCCCTAATTCAGTTCTGCTGTTCATCCTCCCATATGGCTGACTGCAGATTTATTCCATTACTGCAGATTTGTTCCATTAGTTGATGCAAATACACTACTCTCCCAGGTCACATAAAAAGTAACATTATCCTCAGTAAAAGGGTAATAGTAAATCATAGAATCACACGAGTCAAACAAGTAGGTGGGTTTAATTCTTTTTAGCCATATATTCACACGTCCATGTTTCTGCTCAGTACAGTGGTACTAGGAGACATATCAGGTTAATAAACTCTTCACTACTATCACTATCCTACTTTTATTACTAGGTTCTGATCATGGCAAAGGAGCAGAAAAAAATGTGCACTCCCCCCACACACACACATTTATATATATATATATATATATATATATATATATATATATATATATATACATATGCATCTCAAACATACACACACACACACACACACACACACACACACACACACACACACACACACACACACACACACACACACAGATATATGCATCAGAAACATACACACACACATACATACGATACAGACACACACACACACTTATATATATATATATATATATATATATATATATATATATATATATATATATATGCAAGCACTATTCTTGAAAGTATATATATATATATATATATATATATATATATATATATATATATATATATATAGATATATATGAGAAAATAAATTTTCATTTGAATCGTATAATTTTTCTTTGGACTTTTAGTAAGAAAATTTAACTGGAACATTAGTAATTAAAATGTTCTCCATTTTCCTAATGCTATTTTGTTAAGCAGAATACCTAATCATGCTGTACACTGAGCACTGGTCACCTACGTTCTTACATCAGTAGAGCAATAGTCACAATTTCAATTGAATTTTGCCTTTGCCTTGAAGGTGACTTTAGCTCTTTACATCCACGCAGCACAGCAGCTAATGCCATAACAAACTTCATTTAACCAAATGCAATAGCTCCTAAAATCCAGACTGACAACATGGTCTCACGGGCACTGAAACTTTATTAAAAATAATCAGTTAAGCACTTTCGTCCATATAACCAGGACTTCATCAGAAGTCTGAATAGAACTTGTTTTTGGAAATACTGTGTTTTCATGACAAATATCTCACTAGAGATAGTGTAAAGCTTGGAAGGCATTGTATGATATGAAGTTTGTCACAAAATCACTTCTACAGTGTATTGCACACTACTTAATCTAAAAGAACAAACTCTCAGTGGTGGTGGCACTACAATGTATTTTCAGCATGGAAAGCACAGAACAATTTACAGGATGAATAGTATTATTGGCTGAGTTAACGTCCCACTTGTGAAAATGATGAGAGAAAGCTACACAAAGTTCAGCAATTTGGTCTGACAACAGTTGCATCCCCATCTCAAAAAAAAGTTGCTCAGAGTGAACTGACAGCTGATCTGAACATCTTTGTACTGAAAAGATAGAGAAAAAATTGGAAATTGTGCTCACAGTCAGATAATGTCAGATAAAGATTCTCATTTGTCCTTGTGTGCTTTAGACAGTCAGTAAAACAGTGGTCAGGATTCTGAAAACTAAACATAGCATTCAAGGGCTATATTGTCATTTATGGAGAGAAGCAAGGAGATGCAGATTCACTCACAAGGCTTACAAAGTGGTGTGCAATATCCAGAATATTTAAACTGTATTACAATATATGCAAAGGGGTAGCTAAACACAGGCCTTCTTATTCTGAAAAGTTGCAAATATATCTTGCATAGAAGAAGTGAGAAAGTACACTTTGAAACATTATGCTGGAAAGTAACAATGTTTCCAGGATAAATAGGATGATTTTTGGAAACAGTGGATAAAAGCAAATAGAATGTAGTTCATGAAATACAGGGGCATATACATGTGTAGTATACACTTGAGATGGTACTGGTGGCGATAATAGCAATGGCTCATGCATAACTGGAAACACCTAAATGGCCAGAAAGTCAGGTTTCACTACATAATGGGCATTGACTTTCTGATGGTCGTCACAAACCTAAAACAAATTAATATAAATAGACTTAGCATTTAATGCTTAAGCATCACAGTTAAACAGCACAATCATACCTCTCAACTCTCCAGATTTTTACAGAATGTCCAGATTTTTTCCCCATATTTTTGGTCTGTTCCTCATAAAATTTGTGTGTTTTTTTTTTTTTTTGAAGATCATCAAGGATTTGAGTACTAAATAATGACAGTCATTTGAGTTTCAAACTTCACATCATTCACAAAACCCATGTTTATGCAAAACCTGTTATTCTAGCAACTTTCTGAGATTATTAGAGCAATATTTAAAATCTACCCCTATGTGTGGTCCTTTCTCCCCCATTATTATTGCCTTTGCTAGATTTAATTTTCTAAGAGGTTGAGAGGTAACAATAGAATTTGCATTACAGAGCAATTGTTATGCCACTGTGCTTGTATAGTGCATTATCTTACACACTGTGCATCATAGTGCACCACACAATGGCACAAGTATTCTTGTATGCCAGCCATCATCTGGACAAGTGAAAGACACACATCATGAAGTGACAGGGGATCTGTGTACAGAAAAGGACATACGACACCTACATGGAATGAGATATAACACGTCATTGTTCCCACTGGGGTACATTCCTAGGTTGTTTTAGTTGGTGTGCCACAGTGTGCATCCAGGGGTGTTTAATGGAGTGCTCATCATTGCATTCCAGGAGCTGTCCCATAAGGCTCTTCTCTGTGGTATTTCATGTGGTGCTGTATGAGATATTCACCAGGATATCTTATGGTATCTTCCACTGTGAGATATCACAATTTGAATTTGCTACACTTGCAGAAAGTCTTCCATTTTTTTGCCTTCCCAAATATGCCTACTGGACACAACCGCCCCATTTAATAGGCGATCAGGAACACCATCTATTTAAGTAACTTGCTCAGAGTCACACAGTAGGCAAATGAAGGTGGAAGGAATCAAACTCTGTACCCTGAGCACAGGAAACAGCTCATTAAGAGCTCAGAGATACGGTCCACTGTGCTAACTGCCATACAATATAAATCCAAAAGTTCAACTATGATAGATGGTGACAGGATTATGCCATGCTGGATATTGTACCTAGCTTGGAATGGGGTGAGGCTTTATTTGATGTGATTACAGAACCACAGAGATGGTCACATTGTAGATTGGCAAAGCTCTTGACCAGAAGTTCAGCCACTGGACTGTGTTTTCCTCCAAGCATCCATGATTACATCTGGCGTATTTCCCATGATCTAGCCTATGCAGATCTATCCCTGCCACATCTGACAGAAATAGTGCTGCTTAGCAGTCTCTTTACAGTATAGCTACATCTTCATAATATCAATAATAAACAGTCATATGTTGATGTTATTGAGAAATCATCTGTACCTCCTAGAACTTATATGAGTAGACATTAATAATCCCCACAAATGTATCTTATACACATGCCCTTGTATCAACGTGTCATAAAAAACAAGATAACTCTCAGCCTAACAAGAATAAATCAGCTTCAGGAAACCTTCTAAATTAATGACTTTAAAACTCTCTCCTGCAGTAATTATGTCAAAATCATATGCCATGCTTGATTGAAAGACCTGACATTAAAATCATGAAAGGCAAGCAGAACGATTTGCTGGAACTTGGTACACATGTGTCTGTTATGGATAAGACTTTGATATTGAGTGATATCCTTCCATCACAAAGAATGATGTCTAGAATAAAAAATATAGTTGATTCCTGCAATTGGATAAGGGGCTGATGACAATCCAGAGAGGTGGGCTGTCTCTGCCTGGAGCAAGAGGATCAACAACCCTACTTGCTTTGCCAAGGATTGTATATACCTCTTGTTTAAGGACATGTGAATATTGGCCAAAGCATTTGCTGTCCCCACTGTTCCATTTTAAAAACAACATTCATTTAGAGAACCTAACCAACAAATCACATCATAGATTAGACAATAACAAAGTGGCCTTTCTCCATGCCAATTTCAGGGCTCTTCTCTATCTTGAATGAGTCCATGTTTATGTAATGTATGAAACATGGTTCAAATATAATGAGAGCACCTCCTCAGTTTATGGGTTCTGTGCCTACCATTCCTTCATACCCACTGGTAATGGGAGTATCTCAATTTTTATTAGGAATTTAATTGCTTACAACATGATACCAGAGGCAAACCCAGTGAGCCTGATGAACTGATAGCTTGATAATTTGTCCTCTATTATGCCCCCCCCCACTGGAATGTGAAAAGTTCTTGGCATTCCTAGAAAGCATCCCTAGTGCAGCTGGATCTCTAATATTTAGCGACTATAACTACCTGTCTCTGTACTGATTACTTATACTTCTAACACTGGACATGCACAGCATTTCTTAGATCAGGTGGACAAGAATTTGCTGGATCAAATTGTCTGTAACCCCACTAGACCAGGGATATCCTTGATCTAATTCCAGTGGCGGCTGGTGACTTCAAATCAAAGGGGGGCTGCAGAAGACAGCTGAGTGGGTGGGGCCAATGGAAAGGGGTGTGGCCAACTAGAAATGGGAGTAGCTATGATCAAAACCACAAAAACTAGAACTTTAATTAAATATGCTGCCTTGGGTGCCAAACCATCATTATGAGAGTCCAATCAAAACAAAATGAAGTGTAGAAGAAAAAAAAATATTTCAATGCATTGGCTGCATGACAGCTTACTTGATATCTAGATGGAAACAAAAAGGTTGTGAGGCATGAAAAAATAAATTACTTTTTAAATGCATTACTGGAATGCCAGTCAAAATCAAGTATAAGAAAAACAAGCAGTACTCAACTCAAATGACTTCTCCTTGCACTGCAATTCTAATTCTAATTTATATTCAGCTTTATTAAAGTACCAAATAACATGCTGAAAGTAGCAATCTCTGTGATACACCCACTTGTAAAAATGTTTTTTATCCAAAAAAGACCTGCTGCCTGACAACAACTATCTACTTGTTTCATGGGGAAAACATGATCAAAGTAAAAAATGAAACGCAAACAAGAAACAAGCTCAAGATACATTGCTTTAAGGATTATTGTACAGGTAATGGACCACACATGATAGATTGGCATTCTGTTTGGTTTACAGGAAAACCTGCAAAGATGACTGAAAGTCTCCAACAAATGTAATGAGCTTCTTAAAATAATGTAATCCTGTCCTTTATTACAAATACTGTCATATGCATTTCATTACCCAAGGCTTATACATTATCTAGTTATGTAAGTATTCTCTGCATGGCAACAACAGAAAGGCTTTCAATGTTGGCAATTCTTTAACAGTATGTGTATTAAAGCTTACTTGCATCTTACAATCGCAGACAAGCTTACTTGATGGTCATTAAAGCATTGCTACTTAAACACAGAGCAACAGGCACTTTCTGAGTAATAATAAGCATAAATCAACAGTATAAAAATATGACAGAAACCAGAACATTCTGCAAAATCAAGGACAGAATAAAAGTAGTACTTGTGTCTACCTTGGATGGGGGGATACTCTGCACATTTACACTGCATAACTGCTCCTTGCCCTGCTTGGACACATACAGAGTCACTACATTGGGGAGTGGGGTCAACAAGTATGTCACAATTTGAAACATCTCTGGCTGACTGTGATGGCCCTAACACATTTGTCATACCTCTCAACCTCAGAGCAAGAAATCTGGACAAAGCCATACATAAAAGTAGGACAAATGCCCAAAAATAAGGACACTTTTTAAATCTTGCTCTTATAAACTTAGAAAGATAATAGAATAGTAGGCCTTGCATTAGTATGAATTTTTCTGAAGGGTATGAAATCTGAAACTCAAATGTCTGTCATTATTTTCTAACTTCAGTCTTTAATGATTTGCCACTGATTTGCCAAAAAACACAATTTTTTGAAAAATGGAACAAAAATGTGATGCAAAAACATAAAATAGCCACACAATACAGCTGGGAACCTGTCAAAGAAGGGTCACTTTTTTAATATTAGTACTGCTAACTTGAGCAGCTGTCAAACTAAAAGAATCTACATGCATTTCTGAAATAAAAGTAATCTATAACTCTGATTATTACAGTTATTTCTTAATTGTAAACGCTCCAAGTTTTCTTCCAAAACTGCCATTTTGTGATGGGATTATTAGGGGAAGAGCAACATTTTGACCCAAAATTGGAGACAGTTGAGAGGTTTGGATATGCCTAATTCTATAAAGCAATTTATTTGCATGTACCTCTCAACCTGTTAATGCAGGAAATCTGGACAAGGCCAAATATATTGGGGGAACATATAAACAGTACTAAAAATTGTTATATAAACTGAGACAGTTGATAGAATAACAGGTTTTTCTTTAGCATGCATTTTTCGGAAGGTTATGAACTCTGAAACTCAGTGTCTGTCATTATTTAGTGACTTAATTTCTAAATTATTTGCCAGAAAACTACACATTTTATGAGGAACAAACCAAAAATAAGAAGCAAAAATCTATTCATTCTGTGAAAATTTGGACAGTTTGCTGCCCTTCCCCTCACAAAATCATGGTCGAATGGAGCCTCCCCCCTGCAGCCATTCCAATGAACCATTACTTGGCTATTTCACCCCATTTACCATAAACATTAATGTGCATATTGCTTTAATTCTACAATGATTTGAACTTCATTTGAAAGTTTTATTTTGCATTTTACAGCACAAACACCAAAACATCTGCTAAACAAAGCGATGCAATCTCACAATGAAAACAGACTTATTAGCATTAAAACTTCTCTGCCCTTGAAACTCACATTCATTGAAACAGCATTGAAACCCACATTCAAAGAAAACACATTTCGCCAGTGGCAGATAAAGATTAACTTTGGGTTGTTTTCAAATCATAGGCCTCTTGCACATGAAACATACACATGCTCTTTGATACACCTTCCTGATTGTATTAAATTATATTCCTTGTACAATACAGTACAGTTGTTAGAGGGCGTTTTAAATTTGTTGTTTTGAACATTTTTCCAGTAAACAATGAAACAAAATGCATCCACCAATAATGACAAAACTGCCCAGTTCAGAACATCTCTATCATAAAAGTCTACTCAAACATCTACAGTCCACCAGTATCAGTACATATGCACAATCTCTGAAGAAGTAAAAGTCATCTAAATAATTCCACATTAAAGAAATCTGTAACTAATAAAGAGGTTGCTGTTAGCAAACAACTTTATCTTTCATTGTTTCATCTACAAATAAAGTGCCTGTTGCCCTTGAGGAATAAATTAACTATGTTGCATTAAAAAACGATAAGCTAGTAATATTGCAATAGGGAATGGATGGCAAACTGATAACATGTTCATATAGTTAATAGGTATCTTCATCAAAAAGGACTGCAGCATCCACCCCCTTTACAATACAGTACAGTATCAGCAATGGATCTACCTACTGTGGGAGTAGAACCCACAGCCTTCTGCATCAAAAGCAAGTACATTGCCTGTTATGCTATTAACAATGCAAGCAGACTCAGCATAAGCAGCACTAAACTTTTGTTCCCCTGCAGCTCTCAACTTCTTGTAAAAATCTACTTGAGACTCAGCTGTATCTCCGAACTTTGCAGCACAAGAAATCTGTAAAAAGCCAACATTTGGTGGGGGGGGGGGGGGGGGGCAAAAGTCCAAAAAAGAGGGAAACATTTTAAACATTGATTATATAATGTTGGAAAGTTGCTAGAATAAAATGCTGTGTTACCATCATACATTTCTCTGCCAAATATTGAACCCAGGACCCTGTGCAAAATAGTCAGAGCAACATTCCACTATGCCAAATCATCTGTTTTATGAAAGAGAGGAAGACTGAAACTTAAATGGCTACCATTTAGTGAATTCAGTTCTCACCATAGCTGTCAACATCTTAGCACAAAACACCCGAACAAAGCAAATAATGGGGGAATACAGCCTCCAAACATATTCAGTGAATTCAGTTCTCACCATAGCTCTCAACCTTGGCACAAAAAACCTGGACAAAGCCAATAATGTGGGAATATAGTCCCAAAAATAGGGACACATTTCAAATATATATCTTATAAACTTAAAAAATTGCTATAATAATAGGTTTTGCATTACCATGTACTTTCTGAAGAATATGAAGTCTGAAATTCAAATGTTTATCATTTTTATTTAACATTTGTTAACCAGGAAAGTCTGACTTGGAACAAAAGCCAATTTTCAGCAGAAACACTCCAGTCACATGTCTTTGTAAAATGGGAGGACACCAGAGCAAACCCACACAAACACAGGGAGAACATGCAGACTCCCCACAGAAGGCACTCCAGCCAAGAATCAAACCAGACAACCTCTAGCTGTCAGACAACAATGCTACCACTGCACCACTGCACTACTGGCTGTATTAAGAAACAAAAATACAGAAACCACATATTTTATGAGGAACAGAACAAATATGAGGCAAAAATCTGCAAATTTTTATAAATGATGGTGGGTAGGGAATTCAGGCTCTTGCCACTTGGCCCCAAGGTACAGGGTTCAAGCCTTATTCTCTACCCACCACCATGTAGCAACTGGGGCATATTCTCTACCCACCACCATGTAGCAACTGGGGCATTACACACACACACACACACACACACACACACACACACACACACACACACACACACACACACACACACACACACACACACACACACACACACACACACACACACACACACACACACACACACACACACACACACTACCTGAGCCAAAGTTGCTTTCTATGCTGAATACATCCCTTCCTTCCCATGCCATGAGCCAAAAGCTGCTGTAACAAAGTCCTTGCCATGCAGAATAAAGCCCACACTAAATCCACTGAGTAATTCCTGTTCTGATCCTGTCCTTCCTTCCTGCGAGAACACTAGTCCTTCCTGCCTGTGGACGTTGCAGTTCGATCTCCTTCCAGTCTATGCAGTTGTAACTGCATAGACTGCTGGGAAAATTTGGAGTTGAATGTTGTATTCATACTCCGTACTGCTGGTGGAGACAGTCTGGATTCTGTGCGCATGCTCCAGACTGGTTCACCAGCAGTCCGAATGCTGCAATTGCGCATGCGCGATATTCCAGGACTCATGTTTTTACTTTTTCTTTTATTTTTATTTATTTATTTTTCTTTTTTGTTTAATTTTATAGTTTTATAGCTGGGGGCCTGCACAGCTGGGAGGGCTGCAGTCCTGCAGTCCAATAACATGAGCCGCCCCTGTCTAATTCTCACAAACCCAGCTCTGGAGTACTCCTTTCTCATGGCTGGTGTCTCACTTGTCAAGTCTGATCACCAACTAATGAATGTTATCCTTAGAATATCCTTTTCCCTAATTACCAACACCATGCTCTTAAAGACTTCAAAAAAGCTAACCTTTTATAATTGTACAATGAAATTATAAAATTCTTCCATGCTACTAAAACATGGAAATGGGTTACACAGCTATGAATGCCACGGATTGTTATGCTCATTTTGGTAAATGCATTTATAGAGATATCCCTGTCAAAACCAAATACAGAGGCAAATTCAATACCAGCTCTCCCTGTTTGTCAGAAGTTTAACTTTACAACAAAAGAAAGAAACTGCGTAGACTACCTTGTAATGCCAGGACCCTCAAAACAAAGATAATATAAAACACTATACCAATAAACTGAGGGCAGCTACAAAGATCAGCAAAACCTCCCATGAATGCAGGCTAACTTCTGAGGCTAAGGATAATTAAGTTCTTCTCCAGCAACATTAAAAAAACAAAGTAATAATTCATATCACTTCTCAGATCTTGTCTGTAATGGCACCTCCTATTCAAGCTTGCTACCAGGATTGCTGCAAATGTCTCCCCTGAATCTTTCATCCTCAAACACATATGAGTCACTACCCCATACTATCTGTATAGAATTGTAACTATGTTCATGGGACTCATTTTTAGTCTTGAATAGCACTTTAAGGATATGTCCTTGGAAAGCTCTCCAACACCAAAAAAATCCTCTTCAATGGGTCTCAACAAGATACCGTGTTATCTTACAAACAGTGTCAAGCAGGCATTTGCTGATCATCTCATTCACTTGTTAGGCCTAAGCCTTGTCACAGGCAATGATCTCAAAATATGATGCACTGTAGTGGCAATGTCCCTACATCAGGGGGGGGCCCACCAAAGACTAAAGCAATTGTAGAGCCATTAGCCTTACTAAGTCCTAACTACAAAGCTGTGAAATGCATCACCTGGCCTCATAAACCAGAATATTAAGGATACTAAGAATTTATGCAGACTTAACTCACATCAGATTGGATTTATTAAGTGCATGCTATACCTGCTCAGTCTTGTGATCTTTTTTGGCAATGTCACACATGACATGGACAATGGTCAAAATATTCATGCTTTGGATACCATCCTATTAAATGGAGTTATAAACAAGCTAATAGTCTTTAACACAGAGCAGTAAGTGGTAAGATGGGTTGCTAACTGGCTCAAGGAAAGAATGCATATTATCAGGGTCAGTGGTGCCTCCTCAGTTAATAAAAAGATGACCAGTGGCATATTACATGGGTCAGTATTGTACCCCCTTCTTTTTTGACATTTATTTCTCTGATATGAATACTAACAACAAGAATCTCTGGATGACGTAGATCAGCAATGATTACAAGTTGGGTGTAATTTTCGAATCAACAAGTCTGCCTACATACTAGTGCTTCCTTACCTTTTCATCTATATGTTACCATGCAACTATACTATTGTACAACTATTACAATACATGTATTTTAAGATTATCAGTGTGTATTTTTTAAGAATGTATAAGATGAATAATGATCTCCTTGTATGTTTCTAGCTCATATCTATTATGTAGTTGAACAAACTTATCATAGTCATTCATAATTATCAGCATCATAGACAACGCACGGATGGCATCCATGTAAACAAATCTGGCTTGAACAACATTCCTACCGTCCACTCATTCTCCTCCTCGGTTCCTGTTTCTGTGATGGTATTTTGGGAAGTAGTCCGATATTGGCAGGTACACAAGTATGTGATTGTTTAGGAGAAATTCCCATGTCTGGAGTAGTAATGACATATGATCCTGGAACCAAAAGTGGAGAAAGTCCAGAAACCAAAACCAAACACCAAAAATACTGGACTGATAGGAAGGATACAGCCTCCCAGTTCACCCGTTTATTGGCAAGGATTTATTATAGCACACACAACAAGTTATGGTTATCATATCAGACTCTGAGTTGATTTTAGCCATGTGCCTGTAGTCACAGAAACTGGAAGAACTTCCATCATCCTCAGCCACAGTGATAATTTGGAGTGAATACTAGTATTAAATATAGCAGGTAAAAGACGAGGCTAATGGAAAAGGTATAACATCAGATGCAGTGAAGCATCCAAAGTTATATGAACTATTTATAAATACAAGCATCCTGGGCTATACATTTGTCTAGCCTATAACACTGAAATACATGTCAAAGAAATACTGTGGATAGTATACATGAAAAAAGAAAGGGTTATGTCTTGCAGTTATCATATTAATTGTCACTGGAGTCCTGGACTTCTGAATCACACATGTCCTAATATCATAGCCACCAGAATGATGGTTTGTGCTACCTAAATGTTGAACAAATAGAGGAAATTGGTGTCTCTTCTACCTTCTACTCAACTGCCTTGACTGTGGAGACTGTCCTCCTGTAGTACTGCATTTAGAGCCCTAGCTGGCTCATCTGGTAGCCTGAAAAAATCCCTACAATTTTGAGTTGAGGAGAAAAAAAAAACAAAGGTCTCATGTAGTGTCTGAAGCTGTAGCAAGCTGTTTGATGCAAATGTAACAAGTAGATAACCCATCAAATTACCACACACAGAATTCTTCACTATCATAACTGCATCATAACCAAAAATGCAGGATCTGCTGTCATTTCTAAAGATGTGGTGCTCCTCCATCTTTACAAACAAATTTTAGTTCTATAGCTCTAATACCAAACAATTTGACAAAAACTAGCCCAGAAAACCAATTCAAATAAAAACAAAATCTGAGCAAACTGTGGCAACTAGCAGGTAACAAAATATTCCAACCAAGATGAAAATCCAAAGCTTTGAGAGTGTAAAGAAAATCCCAAAATATCCAAAAACCACAAGTTTATTGAGCGCTTTCATCCCTGAAACTTCTAGGACTTCAAAAGAATAAATTAACCACATACATAAATTGTCAGAGTTTTTATTCCTTTTATAATAATCATTACATAACAGTCCTAGTACTATAATCAGTCAAAAATACAGGCAATGATAATATGACATCAAAGCAACACAACTGCCGTCATACCCATAGTTTTTTCTGACTTACTACAGCATTAATCAAGCAATAAAATGGAAATCATACTAGGCACCTTTAAGCAAGTTTCTCAAACAAAAGGTTTGGAGGTGAAATGCAGTGAGAGTGTATTTACCGAACACTTCCTATAATGAATGATGGACTGAAAAATAATTTTTCTAAAAGATCGTCAGACTTCCCACATGTTGCCTAAGAATGAGTGCATGGACAACAGTCCAAAACAAATGCTGACAACTCTCCAGAAAATCCTGTACTCATGTACTCCATGTACTGGTATCGATGCTCCTCTGAAAACAATATTTCTGAATCACTAAGTTATTTATATCTCTGTCTTGAGCTTCCCTGTTGTGCCACAGAACCATGGAAATCAGCATACTATGCTAAAAAAGCAGTAACTAAAACAACTGCACTGATCTTAGCATATGCCTGTAACTATGACCAAAGTATCTAATACCACAGACTATGTATGAATGAAAACAAACAAAATATACAAAAGAACAGTAACCTGCATAACATGCTCGGAATAATGCCTCACACACAAATGCAAAAATACAAGCTGTGTAAATAAACAGTAATCAACATTACAGTACTGATGTCTACAAAAAAACTGGAACTATGATTCATGCACATAATAGCACAGGGTATTCAAGAATGAGAAAAGCATCCAAGTATGGATTTGTCTCTTAGGTTCATAGTTTCATAGATAAGTACTAGGCAAGATGTACCTGTAGGCCATTTTAAGCCTAGCCAATTTCCCTTGTTGTTCTCAAAATAATCTATCCCATTTGGATATAGATTGGCCTTATTCATCCATGCTTGATAATTATATATTACCCCAATGCAAATAACTGGAATGATACCACAAATAATTTGAGGAGACCCATGCATGGGATAAGGCATTTAGGAGCTACTGCTGTCCTTTAATAGTAGTGGGAACAGCCCTGTGGTAAATTGTGTGTTTCCCATCAATAGATCAAAGCTGCACTTGAAAATGGACAGGGATGATTTTTTTAATGTGGTTGGGGAGTCTGTTCCACAGCAGTGGCATCCTCTGTGAAATATACTTCTCCCTCCAAACCATTCTGTTGATGTTACAGAAGACGTTTAGATACCTAGACCAGGTATCTCTGATACCATTTGACTTGCTGATGTCCAGTAAATCCATCAGTAATGGGATGCCTTGTATGTCAGACACCGGTCACCTCCTAGCAGTTTGTAGAATACTGAGCATAGTGACAGGGCTTTGAGTCGGACAATGTAGGACATGTTTTTATGGCCTTGCATTCTTTAGTGAGGTATCTCTGTGGGTGTTCCAGTTGTTCCATGCGTCTGGACAGATACATGCCAAATTTTGCATTATATTCAGTGACTGGCCCAATGAGGACTGAGAAGGGGGGAGGCAATGACATCCCTAGATCTAGACACAATCCATTTGTTTATAAGTTGTGAATATAGAAGGACTACCTTCTTACAACACTGGACACATGGTGGTCAAAAGTTAGTTCACTGCCCATATAAGTTCTGAAATCCTAACAACCAGGTAAACTCTTAAGGGTTTATTGCCACTTGGTAGTTCCATGGGTTATATGACATCCCAAAGGATATAATAATGCATTTTTTGTCATTTAGTTTGAGACTATGTTTTTGACACTGTTTATTTATTTGAGGCAAACCTTCCTGCAGGATGGTTTATTTATTTGGAGTTTCAATGACTGCTCCTAGCTTGACTACAGAGTAACTGGAGAAAATGGTGCCCAGAACACATGGTCTTGTACATTACACTCTTTGCCATCTTTCACAAAGTTCACACATTTTCATGCAGTACATAAAAAGGATCAAGACAAACATATCTAACATGCACTTTTACCATGACATTCTTTAGGCTATTCTCTCCAACACATAAAACTCACATAACATCCTGTTCTCCACATCCTACCTACGCACACACACTGCACATCACATGCACTAAATCAAACACAAAAAGGCACATAGCACAACACATTTTCTATCACATAATCTATCTCCCACCTGTACATACACAATGTGCACATTCAAACACTGAAACACTCAAGCCAACACACAAAATCACCAAGAATATCCAGTTATGCCTAATGTGTCAGTTAAGGCTGCAGCTAGCAGTTCCTGCGGCATTCCTAGATTTGTCTCACACTCTCAAATTTTAAGTTGAGGAGTAAGAGGGAGAAAAAGGGAAAAATGCTCTTCTTTTCATTTGAACTATAGTGAGCTGTTTGCTGCATTTGTAGCAAATAGTTTCTACATTTTATACCACAAAATGAGTGCATGGGTGCAAAAGCTTTTCAGTCATAAACGCAAATGCAATATTGGCATATATTTCACTCTGGCCTATACCTGCACATAGAAAAGGTGCACAATGCCATGCATTTGAACACTCATTAAAAACACCAGTGTGGCACAATCTCACTGTGTGCTTTTGACCACTAACTTCAACCAACAAAACCAAAACTACAACACACAATCACTCACTGCAAACACTATCAGCAAAATGCTTACCACCACCTCCCAATTCACACATCCATAAATCTCACTGATATACTTTTACATACAAGGACACACACACACACACACACACACACACACACACACACACACACACACACACACACACACACACACACACACACACACATACACACACATACACACACTTATATTAATGCAGTGTGACCAGCATATACAGATTATAAGACCTAAAACCTAAATGCTGCTTGTAACATAAATAGGACATGCTAGAGAAACAGGTATGTTTCCTCAGAGAATTCCCATTCTCAGAAACAGGCTCCTCATGCATGTGAAGCAGAGTTCTGACCTATCCCTTTTTAACTTGGAACAGTAGATGGGCAATTGGAAATTCACCCCTGGTCTGGCTCCTATGTCTCTGATGGACAGAGGCAGTCAGTAAATCAACACCTATATATATATCAAATGAGTTCTGTCACATTTGGGTTGCATGATTAGGCTTATAAGGGCTGCAGTGGTCATTAACTCCAATCATGTTTGGGTAAACACTTTTGGCAGATTTCTCTAATTTTCAGCTGGAAAGGTTGCGTTTGAATCCTCTATCTTCTATCCTTGCAGTGGAAACCACCAGCATGTTTTTGGGAGGAACCCACACACAAAGAGTGCCTATAGATTAGAAATAGCCCCAAGACCTTGGGTCAGATAACTGAATATTTTAATGAGTACATCATTGCATCATCCCTGAGTTTTAATAATACAGCTTGATATAATAAGGTACACATCTCAATACTGCTCTGCTGATAAGACATAGGACTTTTCACATAAAGGGGAAACCTAATTTCTCATGCAGGGGAATAGACAGACACCTAGTTCCATGGTGTAGAGTGAAAAGCCCCAACTCTGTCACAGATCACCTGAATTCCAGGAGCATTATGGGTGGTGAAGGGTATGAGCAAGGATGGTAGGTATGACTGATTTATGACAGCTCACTCATCCTGCTGGAGGGAGGGTGGTATGAAGGAATATGTTTGCGCACATTGCCTCAGAGCAGCCATAATGGAGACTGGGGATGTAAGTAAGTGGCCCCCACACCCCGCTAACTATATATAATAACTCCAAAATTTCACTGCAGTGGAGAAAATGGCATATACATTTTATTTGGGCAACAGTACTTACATTCAGTGAAATGAGATTCAGTGAAATGAGTTTTCAATGATTTGAGCTTTCAGTGATTTGGTGTGAGTGTTTTGAAATTCAGTGAAATGAGTTTTCAGTGAATCAAAGTAGACTCCCCGGGCTATCCAATATATATATATATATATATATTTATATATATATATATATATATATATATATATATATATATATATATATATATATACATATATATATATATATATATATATATATATATATATATATATATATATTTATATGTATGCGTGTGTGTGTGTGTGTGTGTTTGTGCATGAGTATAGCATGAAACACTGATATACAGAATACATTGGATCAATTTCTGTGCATTGAAATAAATGAATGTCGATAAATAATGTGACCAAAACTAAACCATTTACAAAAGGAAAACAAATGTTTTATGTTATCAGTCAACTAAAACAAAAGAAAAAAAAACTGGAAGTAATCAGAACCTTTTCTTCTTCACTTCCCATACAATGGTATAGGTGGTCATCCCGCTGCAACACCTTACTCATATGAGCTACTATTAATGCAGTGTGACCAGCTCTCCTAAGCCTCACTCCAGCCAAAACCTAGAAAAATTCACAAACACTCTAATATCTTTATATTACAAGCCCTTTCAAATGCCTATAAACACATTCCCTTTCCTAACTCATATTCTAACCTTAGCCTGCAAACATTTGAATTCTCCTGCAATCAACAAACATAGATTTAAATAAAAATTAACTGTAGTAAACTCTGTCAATAAAATGCACATTTAAATGAGAATACGCATTGTGTGTGTGTGTGTGTGTGTGTGTGTGTGTGTGTGTGTGTGTGTGTGTGTATATATATATATATATATATATATATATATATATATATATATATATATATATATGGGTTTACTTTACTGGTCGACTTTTCACAAAGTCGACTTTCATATGGCCGAGACCATATCATTGACTTTCGGAAAGCCGACCATGTAAAATAAGTAATGTAAAATCTGCCCCCTACACCCCCTGTAACTTAAATATACCAACTCCGAGATCGCACTACAGGGTGGAAGATGGAAATTTTCACATTATGCACTGCACGGAGATAGCAGTTCCCCATAGTCGGCTTTTCAAAAGTCGATCATATGGTCTCAGCCATATGAAAGTCGACTTTGTGAAAAGTCGACCGTGTGAAGGCGACCCATATATATGTGTGTATATATATATATATATATATATATATATATATATATATATATATATATATATATATATATATAGATATGTGTGTGTATATATATATATATATATATATATATATATATA
This sequence comes from Protopterus annectens, assembly GCF_019279795.1. Taxonomy (NCBI): domain Eukaryota; kingdom Metazoa; phylum Chordata; order Ceratodontiformes; family Protopteridae; genus Protopterus; species Protopterus annectens. The sequence continues at coordinate 121,590,892 of NC_056729.1, forward strand.
TATATATATATATACATATATATATATATATATATATATATATATATATATATATATGTATATGTATATGTATATGGATCAACCGTGTAGCTAACAATATAATTCCTTTGTTATGGTATAACACCATAACTAGTCACCATCCCCACAAGAGGTGAAAACATACTTGATCTCATCATCATGAACATGGGGTCACAATGCTCAACACCGGAAGTATACCTCTCACTGGTGAGATCAGATCATAAACTAATCTCACTGGAGGTCCTCATCCCACCCCCACCTGAGATAAAAAAGACCACAGTAAAGAACTTCTCAAAAGCCGACTTCACACTTCTAAAGACTAGTGTGGTCTCTTTTATGGCCCCCGAGTCGGCGGAAAACATTACTCAAACCGCTGAATCACTTACAAATGCCTTCTACCAGCACCTACAGGACTGCATGGATCAGGCAATCCCAAACAAAACAAAGACTCTTTGTACCAAAGGCAAGCGTCCAGTCTGGTGGATCCCAGCCATAAACAAGCTCTACAACAAAAGGAGGAAGCTACTACAAGTTAGAGCAAAATCCTTAAAAGGTAAGACACCTTTGATCATTATAAGTAAAAAACTAAGAGCTCTCATAAAATCATCCAAGGCAAATTTTGAGAGAAAAATCGCTAAGGACTCAAAAGACAATCATAAGGCCTTCTTTAGCTATGTTAGAAACCTGGGCGGAAACTCCCAGATATGCTCAGAATTAGTTCAAAATGATGTAAAAATCACTGAACCTACAGACATTGCCAACATACTGGCTGACAGGTTCAGTGCAAACTTCTCCCCCCCCTCCCCCCCAAAAGGAGAGATATCTATACCAGAGGATAGTAGCCCCCCAAACATTTCTTACGCTCAGGTGAGAACTGCTCTCTCCAAGGCGAAAAACACAACATCCATGGGACCAGATGGTGTCCCAGGCTGTGTACTCCATGAACTCAATGAGGAATTAATCCCGCAGTTAGGACAGCTGTTTAATCTTAGCCTCACCTCAGGATACGTACCCAAGGAGTGGGGCACGGCAACTGTGGCCACACTTCACAAAGGCGGTGCCTCCACCGACCCTGGAAATTACCGTCCCATCAGCTTGACAAGCCTGATCTGCAAAGCCATGGAGAGGATCATAATGGAACTCATAAATAAAGATATAGGGGACTTGCAGACTTTGGATCCAACCCAGTTTGGCTTTGTCAAAGGCAGATCATGCCTCTTAAACTTGGTTGACTTCTTCGAAACAGTCACAAAGGCAATTGATGAGGGAAACACAGTCCACACAGCCTACCTCGACCTGGCAAAGGCCTTCAACACAATACCCCACTCAGGTATCATTGAAAAACTCATCAGCTTAAATGTAAACCCATACGTCACAAGATGGGTTGCAAACTGGCTAAGTGACAGAACCCACAGGGTCAGAGTTGCTAGCGCCATGTCAGACTCAAAGCCTGTTACAAGTGGTGTCCGACAGGGCTCAGTCCTGGGCCCACTCTTGTTCGGCATCTACTTTTCAGAAGTACAAGCAAACACAGTAGGGTTATGGCTGAGAAAATTTGCAGATGACTGCAAACTGGGCGCCATAGTCGAGAATACATCTGACATAGATATCCTTCAGAACGGTCTCATAGAAACGGATAACTGGTGCCAGAGCCATGGCCTAAAGTTAAACGCCAAGAAATGCATAGTCATACCCCTCGGGAAAAACAAGGTTACCCCTAGCTACCATATAGGTGGCAATCCACTGAGCACAGAAGAGGTTATCAGGGATCTGGGGACCCAGGTTGACAGTAACCTTTTGTTTGACACTCACGTTGCCAAAGTAGTTAGGAAGACCTTCTACATTGCCCACCTGATCATGAAGGGATTCACATCTAGATCAAGGGAGGTCATCGTTCCCCTGTACTCATCACTCATCAGACCAATGATTGAATACAATGCCCCATTTGGAATGTATCTGACCCAACACCTGCAGCAGCTGGAAAGGCCTCAAAAGTTCCTCACCAAAAGGATAAAGGGCCTCAAAAATATGTCTTATGCTGGCCGACTGAAGGAACTCCAGCTCTATTCAGTCGCTTACCGTTTGCTCAGAGGTGATCTGTGCCTGACATACAAGGCCATGTCCAACCCAGAATTGATGAACATGCTTCACCTCAAAAAATCTAGATCCCTCAAAACCACAAGGGCGGGAGACTTAAACCTGGACACGGTTATTAATAGGATGTGTTGGAGGGACAGATTCATCACCCAGAGACTCCCTATGCTGTGGAACAAAATCCCGGTACATGTGAGGCAGAGCACCTCGCTGGCCTTGTTCAAGAGAAATCTTGACCAATGGATGGGAGATCGCAAATATACCCCAGGGATTACCTCAGTGTCACTGCTTGACAGAGGCACAGCAAAATAATGGGCATAGTTTCCTTCAAACTAAAAGGGTGGTGAAAGCCACAAAACGCTGGGCTAGGCTTATAAATGCCCTTGGGCAGATAGCCTAGTATGAACCTATGAACCTATGAACACCTAAGTTACAGATGCAGCTTACTGTTCTGATTATTTAGAATCTACATATTAACAACATTTTTGGTTTTGCTAAAGCTGTGATGCAAAACTACAAATTTGTGAACTAACAACAACTATTTGCAGATAGATAATCCTTTACCAAATAAAAGACTGCTTTCTTGACATTTCATCACATCATTGAATAAATCACTTAAATGCATGTTAAAATAGTCAGGTTTCTTACTCTTTGAGGACAAACTCTGCATTGCCAGTTAGTTTTTCAGATAAAAATGACAGTGATTTTAGACCATTGAAAAGCTTATCAGAGGACTGAATAAAATCCATGTAGGCTCCGTATAGAGCCTACATAGAATGTACCCATGTAGATGGCCATGGTTCTCCCTTTGTACAGCGCCATGTATATTAATTATGGAACACTGCTGAGGGAGAGCATTTTAACAGCAATATTAAATCCATGTAGGCAGAGGTATTGAGGCTGGTCAGATGTTATATACATGATGAAGCTCCCTGTAATGTTCCCTGTTGCTGTTGAAATGTGCTGTGAATAAATAGTTTGTGTTTTAAATGTCTAACTTTTTTTTAATTTAATGTCGTTTTGCGTGGCTCAGCATGGAGCGCAGCAATGCCAAGCTGTGCTTACACATAAACAACAGACCTATGCCAGGCATCTAAAAATAGGAACTAGATGTAATTAATTAAGATATCTGTTTTTATGTGTTTTTTTTTTTTTTTTTTTTTTTTTTCTTAATATCTGTTTGAGTGGCGAGGCAGGGAGCAGAGCAATGCCAACATGCATTTACACATGGACAGTAGACACCTGCCAGACATCTAAAAACAGAAACCAGATGTAATTATTTCTTTCTGCTTTTGTTTAAGCCTGTTTGCGTGGTGCACCACAGTAGTTTAGTAGCATATGTGAAGGTATAGTTGGTTGCAAAGAATCCACTTAGCTAAATGGGTAGACTGACAGCCGAAATCTTCACAGGTCCTGGGTTCGAGTCCATAGCAGACATAGCATTTGTTTAATGCAATCTAAATTTTTGTGTAATTTAAAAACATAACTTTTACATTTGGAAGAGCTGCACAGTGATAAGCTCTGCTTAAATGTGATTAATGGCTTCTATTGTTTGTGCATTACTAAGCTTCACTAAAACCTTAGTTGTGCGAATCATCATGATGTTCAGCTCTGCTTAGCTGGTTAGCATGATACTAAGCACCACGGCACTTTTTAAAATTTTGCTGAATGATATATAAGGGTGGGAAAATAACCTATATTAAGGGCAATAGATGGGAATTCTGCAACACTTGCTGGAGTCTTTCTGTCAGTATGCCAGGCAGCAGTGGACAGGGTACATGCTTTCAGGTGCAGAGATGGGCTGTGCAGAAGTCCAGGGTTTTTGTTGGGCGGTAGCTGACAGGACTCACAATGTCCAGTCCCATGCCAGGCACCTGGCCAGGTTGCGCCATGAGTCTGGTAAGTACAGATATATTATGCTAAATGTAGTGCAATAAATAATAAAGAATAAAAAACTGTACTGCAATAAAGAATAAACAATACAAACTGCAGTGCAATAAATGGGCAATTAGAAGTGTAGTGCAATAATTGAACAATAACAACTGTATTGCAACAAACATTAAACAATACCAATAACAGTAAGCAGAAAGGTGAACAGCAGGATTGTGGTGCCATAACATAATTGCACTTGAGCTCTATGCATTGTATGTGTATGGTAATTTTGCTGCAGTCAAGTGTAAAACTGTAATAACTGTAGAATGCAAAGGTAATGGCCTGAATAATGTATTGCTCAACTCATAATACGGTCAAAGGCTGTCTCCAGGCCATTTTCAGTCACACGATGCTCTCCTTTCCTCCCACTCTAGGAATAAAAGTTATATGGGTGAGGTAGCCCACTTTATGGACAGATATTGTGTGTAGACTTCACAGATAAATAACATCAGTTCCAACTCTTACCATGTGCATTCTGTCCATGAGCCATTTGGCCACCCATCTTGTGACGTAGGGGTTTATGTTCAGGCAGGTGAGCTTGTTTATAATACCTGAGCGAGGAATGGTATCACAGGCTTTTGCGAGGTCTAGGTAGGCTGTGTGGACCACCTTTCCCACGTCTATAGCTTTGTTAACTGTCTCAAAGAAGTTCACCAGGTTTAGGAGGCATGATCTGCCCTTAATAAAGCCGAACTGGGTAGGGTCCAGTGTTTTGAGGTTCCCAATGTCTCTGTTAATGAGATCCATGATGTTGTGCTCCATTGCAAAAAACACAGCATCAATGGGACCAGACAGTGTCCCAGGCTGCGTGCTACATGAACTCCAAGAATAGCTAAACCCAAACATAAAACTACTGTTCATTCTCAGCCTTACTACAGGATATGTACCGAAAGAATAGCGTACAGCAACAGTGGTCCCTTTCCACAAAGGTGGTGCCTCAATGGATCCTGGAAACTATCACCCCATAAGCCTGACTAGCTTGGTCTGCAAAGCTATGGAAAGGATCATCATGGACCTCATAAATAAAGATATTGGGGACCTACAGACACTGGATCCTACCCAGTTCGGCTTTGTTAAGGGCAGATCCTGCCTCTTAAACCTGGTTAATTTCTTTGAAACAGTCACCAAGGCCATTGACGAGGGGAAGGTGGTCCACGCAGCCTACCTGGACCTCGCAAAAGCCTTCGATACAGTACCCCACTCGGGCATTATAGATAAGCTCACCAGCTTAAATATAAACCCCTATGTCACTAGATGGGTTGCAAACTGGCTCAAGGACAGAACCCACATGGTTAGAATTGCTGGAGCCATGTCAGACTCCAAACCAGTTACAAGTGACATCCCACAAGGCTCAGTCCTGGGACCTCTCTTGTTCGGTATATATTTCTCAGAGGTACAGGCCAACACAGAAGGACTGCGGCTGACCAAGTTCGCAGATGACTGCAAACTGGGCACCATAATCGACACTCCACCCGACACAAGCATCCTCCAAAAGGGCCTCATAGAAACAGACAACTGGTGCCAGAGCCATGGCCTCAAGCTAAATGCCAAAAAGTGTATAGTCATCCCCTTTGGCAAAAACAAAGTGCCCACAAATTACCACATAGGTGGTAATCCATTAAGTACAGAAGAAGTAATTAGGGACTTGGGGACCCAAGTTGATAGCAATCTCTCATTTGACAACCACGTGGCCAAAGTGGTTAGAAAAACATTTTATATAGCCCACCTAATCATGAAGGGATTCACATCTAGATCAGAGAAGGTCATCCTGCCTCTTTACTCATCCCTCATCAGGCCCATAATTGAGTACAATGCCCCTTTTGGGATGTACCTTACCAGACACCTGCAGCAACTGGAAAGACCCCAAAAGTACCTCACCAAGAGGATCAAAAGGCTCAGACAGATGCCATATGCTGTCCGGTTAAAGAAACTCCAGCTCTACTCAGTGGCATACCGCCTGCTCAGAGACGATCTGTGCCTGACGTACAAAGCCATGTCCAACCCAGAATTAATGGACAAGCTGCACCTCAGAAAATCCAAATCCCATCGAGCTACGCACTCGAGAGACTTGAACCTCAACACTGAAATAAATAGGACATGCTGGAGGGACAGATTTATAACCCAGAGGCTCTCTTCACTCTGGAAAAAAATCCCAGTCCAGGATAAGCAGATTCCCTCATTGACTCTCTTCAAGAGGAATCTTGATGAGTGGATGGGAGATCGTAGGTTTACCCTGGGTATCACTTCTGTGTCACTGTTAGACAGAGGCACAGTATACTAACCTTGAAAAAGAGCATAGCAAAATTAATTTAAAATGGGTGGCAAAAGCCAAACACACTCTGGCTAGGCTTATAAATGCCCTAGAGCAGATAGCCTAGTATGAACCTATGAACCTATAGCTTTACAGACCAAGAAAGTCAGGCTTATAGGGCAAAAGTTCCCGGGGTCCGATGTGGATACACCTTTGTGCAGTGGAATAACCATTACTGTGTGCCACTCTGTGGGCATGTAGCCTGTGGACCTGTGGAAAGGCTGAGTTTAAACAGTGTGTTTAGGTGAGGGGTTAGTTCATCTTTGAGCTCATGTAGGATGCAGCCTGGGACACCGTCCGGTCCCATTGATGCTCTGTTTTTGGCTTTGGAGAGGGCTGTTTTAACCTGAGTGCCTGTGATTTCAGGGGCACTACATTTTTCTGGAATAGTTATGGGCCCTTTTGGGGGTGAGGGGGGGGTGTAGTTTGCACTGAACCTGTCTGCCAGGATGTTGGCTATATCAGTCGGTTCAGTGTATTTTGTGCCATTCTGCACTAACTCTCAGCAGATCTGAGAATTGACACTTAGATTCTTGACATAGCTAAAGAATGCCTTGTGGTTATCTTTGGAGTCCATGGCAATTTTTCTTTTGAAGCTAGCCTTGGATGATTTTATGAGGGAAAGGAGTTTCTTGCTGATACCGATCAGGGTTGTCTTCCTTTCTTGGGATTTTACTCTTTTCTGTACTAGTCTCCTCCTTCTATTGTATAGCTTCTTTATGGCAGGTGTCCACCAGACTGGTTTCCTTTTCTTGGAGGAGTGAGTCTTGGTTTTGTTTGGGATGGCATGATCCATGCATTTTTGTAGGTGCCCATAGAGTGCATTAGTAAAGGACTTTGCAGCTTGGACAGCATCATCCTTTAGCATGGGGGCTTTGAAACTTGCCACCTCGGTCTTAAGTGACGTGAAGTTTGCTTTTGAAAAGTTTTTCACAGTTGTTTCTTTGACTGGGGGTGGTGGAGGAATGTGGATATTTATTTATTTATTTTACATTTGGTGACCGGGATAGTCCGATTCAATATATGTCCATTTTCAATGGAGGCCCGGGAGAAAAGATCCAAGATAATAATACACATTGAACATTTAGTAAATGCTAGCTTCAAGCAGATTACAGTCATAAGCAATACCAGCATTTAGCACACATAGTACTAACTTATTATAAAACACTTTACAAAACATAACATTATTTTCAAAGTTATATATGCATAACATTACATTTAGGTTTAAGACACATTGATCAGCAGTTATACAACTGACACTTCCTGAAATGGTGTGGTAGAAAAATATTTAGAAGTAGTTAAATGTAAGGCACCTAAGTAATAGAGAGGTCACTACATATTATCAGGGGTGTGTCCCTAGGGGATGCATTGCAATACACTCCATTGTTGGGAGTATGATTATACAGCAGTATCTTTCATGCCATTGTATTCACACTGTTAGTATGTTTGCACACTGTGGAATATGGCATGTGTGATCAAGCAGTGGATACTGCCAGCCATTCTGTCCTTGCTGTATCTCTACATAGTGTACTTTTACATATGTGATCCTGACATGTGTTCCCATTCTGTGGTATTTCGGGAAACATGTATTCAAGGTGCTGTGCACCTTTCAATGAAGCAGAGAATGATATTACACTTGAAGGCCTCCGGCAACACCATGAACTCCTACTGTCCATGGGGAGGCAAAACAGGGAACAGTGGATAGCATTGTGGGCTGACCTTGTCCATGATGTGGATGTCATTGCTCATCACAGCAGGACATATGAGCAGGTTTGACGCCACACAATGGACATGATCAATGCTGTATGTGGAAGAGCAGCAGATGTAGCCAGGGACAGTGGTATCACCGGTGAAGGGTCTGCAGTGGAACAACTACTCAGAGCCAATGAGCAATTTCTGGCAAACCTTGGCACACACATCAGCTCCCAGGCATCCATTACAATTTACAACATGGATGTGGGTGCCACAGTTTCCATGGCAGAGGAGCGTGCAGGTAAGCTTAGTTTGATTAACATTGCAACACTGTAGCATTCAGTTTGTCAGTGTGCACACATTCTTATGTGGGTGTTAGGTCTGTTTTCATTGGGGGGTTAAATGCTGTTTGACTGTCATGCTCAGATGTTGACTGACATAACAATTAACACAGTAGATACTCTAAATGTGAGATATATGGACATACTACTTTGCTGTGGTGCAATATGTGGTGGTACTGACATTACCTCTCCCTCAACTTTTTACAGGTCCATCTGGTATGAGACAAGGCCATGGCCTGCTCCTGGTAAGCATAGCACTGTTGTGTTATAGATGTAGGTTTACTGCAATGTAATCCCCAAAGTGTCATCCCAGGCCTGCGGCCTATATTGGTGTATTGTGGGCATGACTGGCAACTGCACAGATATTTTCTGACTGTACACATGTTCGTATCATACTTATACCTCATTGTTGATGAGATCACTTAGTAAAGAGCTTTTATTTTCAAGTAACTACAGCTGTTTTTGGGAAAAGTAATGTCCTCTTGACCTACTATATGGGTTTGGGGTTTCAACAGGTCTGTAATAGTGCCAACAGTGTATAGAGCTGTACATATATTGCAACATAGTACTGCAGAACATAATAGTGCAGTATTAATGTATTGTTTCTTTCTTTCTTATCACAGGTGACTGGAGGTGTTGATCTCTGGCCCCTACACAACCTGATGTCAGTGTCTCTTCAGAATCTGATTATGATGTTGGCCACAGTGAGGCACAGGTGGGGGTTTCAGGGGCAGAATTTGTCCCAGAGGTTGACATCACTCTTCTGCACTCATTGTCACCACACACAGTCAGTATACCTATACATACCCAGTCCTCAGAGGCCAAAGATATTGGATAGTCAGGGGGTGGGGGCATTGAACAGAAATGTGTGTCAGCTATGGCTCCAGTGAGTATAGATACTGGCCATAGCCAGAGATCAGATGAGGTTCCACACAGGTGGATTGATAGGGGTGCTCGTAGGAGGCCTGCTGCCCTTCTACCACCCATTGCAGGTGTCACATCATGGATCACTCAGTTTATGTTTCAGGCCATCATGGAGGCACAGGCATGTTCTGAAAGGAAGTCTAGACATATGCTTAGGATTATGGATGCAGCACAGTCTGACATCCGTGACTGCCTCCACCACATTGCTGGCACCCTGGATCAGTTCATTGATGCAGTGGAAAGAAGGTGGACTGAGACAGTGTCTGTCTTAGAGCACACAGTGTCTTTGCTGGAACGTGTGGTTGGAGTTGAGCATCAGCCTCATGGACGTAGGCCACCAACCCCATCTGCTGAGTGTCCACGTGGCCGTGCATAATCATGATCCCATAGGGGCAGTACATCCAGCACTACAGTGGGGAGTGTGCTGTCCACACCAAGACATAGCAGGCCATGTACTCATGGTCCTGGGCATTCACATGGAGAACATTGTCCCAGCAGACAGCAGTCACCATCAGGAACTAGCACTGCTTCTGGGCTTTGGCATGGAGGTGCCAGTGCAACTCCTGGCAAAGCCAGTTCCTGTGTTCAGTCCCAGAGACAATGAACTGTCAGTTCTATCATGCATGGTTCAAAGCTGTCCAACATACACACATACAGGCTACCATTGATCTTGACTGTGTACTCACACACACAATCACACAGCACTATCAAATGCAGGCCACCTACAGACACACATGACACATTTCTATGGTTCATCTTGTCTGCTTCCCTTCCTGACTCACAGACATGCAGCCAACCTTTTGGGTCAGCCTAGGCCTTCTACACCCCCACAGAACACACTGTGCAAGTGATGATACCTGTGCCACATGCTTGTCATCCTCATTATTGATACAGGGAAGTGAAGCTATGTGTCTGGTGCACAGGGTTACTATATAAATTAACATGTACTTGTGTAATGCATTGTTGTTTTGCCATGTCACTTGTAGTGGTTACTGACAGATGCTGTATGGTGACATTTGTAATGAGTAAGTCACATAATTTTGAGCACCTTATGTTGTATGATGTAATGGCTGTAAACTTACACTATGAAAGGTGCATCATGGACCTGTTTCTGTTTCTGCTCAGGATTCTGCTGGGGACACCTATGGATACACAGTGGCAATAAAGCCATAGACATTGCAACATAGGGCAGAATGCCAGCACAGACGAAATATATCTTTAGCAAGGTACAGCACTACAACTGCATGGCTCTATAGGTCCATATGTGTATAACAGGGTAACAAGGACAAATGGCATCATTCAGCCTACTCATGCATCCCTAATCTGTGAAAAGGTCTGATAACCCTGATAAGTGTCACCAGGTTTTTGGGAGCTAACACATCTACAAACTGTGGTGCTGGAGATGACCCATCTACAACGTTCCTGTGTCCAGTATAGACATTTATCCAACAACTGCTGTGATTGTCTTGTTGTGCATCCCATTGTGTCACCTGAATATGATGTGTGTCACAGCAGATGTGTACTTCACATGCATGGGGGGGGGCATTTACATATAGGGTGTACTATCTGTGTTACATACCTGTCTCTCCAGCATGTACTATTTATACCACAGTGATGGTGTAGGTGGGTAGAACAGTTAAGACATGTATTAGTCCTGTCATAGATACACAGGAGGTACACAGTGGGATCTGACATCTCCTTGTATGACAGCCATACACATCTACTCTGAAGCAATTAGGAGACAGACTACACATGTATAGTCTTGACACGGACTCCATCGAACATGTTATCTGCAATGTTTAATGGTGTACCATGGAAACTGTGTGTCTGCTACAGCTGTAAGATATGCCTCTGTAGTGACATAGCAAGGGTACCATTATACACAATAATAGGTGTGATGACTGCCACATTTAGTATAGTAATGACACTCTGGAATTTACATCACAGACCTTTCTGTTTAGGTTGTACAACATTGAATGCATCCCCACATCTCATCAACCAGTGAAAGTCAAAGACTACTTTACTTTCTGTGTCCGTAAGTCAATGAGTAATGGCTCAACTGTGTATGGTTTGCAGACACTACTATATTTACCAGGTGTGAATGACTTTCCAAAGTATAGTATTGTGCAGTTATTGGCATTTAGTATATGTCAGTGGCTCAGTCAACAACTGAATGTGTGTCTCAGGCAATCCTGGATAACTGTTGGTTCTGTGTGGGATTCAGTGGCAGTTTTTGATATGCAATCACCTGCTAATGTAGTCAACCAGAGGTCACTGATAATGGCTGTGACTAGAGACAGGGAATGGGTAGAAAGGGTATGTCATTAACAATGTCTGGGGAAATCCACTGGTGACTGGCATCATTGCTGTGGTATCCCAGTGCTATCTTCCCAGATTATGACTGTCAGACATTTGGCTATCCACCTGCTGGCATAACACTCTGTAGAGACCCTGCACAGTTTCTAGCAAGGCCTGCTGTCCTAGTATTTTTGAACACCTTATCAGGCCATGGTAGGTAGAGTGAGTAATATTTCCATCATCCACTGCATGGTGTAACACTCAATGAGGTCCACCAGTTAGAGACAGGCATGATTTGGCCTTGAGCATAACAAACAGTATTTGGTCCAGTGTCAGTAGGTGTATGACAGTGCTATTGCTCATATCCATGCTAACTCATTTCATGTCATTTCATGTCACATGAATCAGAGATCTGGAGACAATGCCTGGCACTACATGCTATTTGTCCTGTGTGCAACTAAGTACTGGAGTTACTTCCATCATGTTCCAAGAATTGAGTCATTCAAGGTGTCTGTACAGAGCACAGACAAACACATTAGGGAACTGTAATATGTATACCCTGTGAAGTTAAGGTGGATGTTTTACAGAGGTATTCTGCAGTTGGACACAACCCAAGCAGTGTGTGCTGGAAGGACACAATTACTTTGTGAAGACTGTGTTAAGCATGGGGTTCCACGGAATTCCTGGTATCTGGCAACTATTAATGCTGGTCTCACTGACACCACTCTCACATAGGATATTATGCTCTGATACGTTTTCTGTCATCACATGCACAACATTACTACAAACCTATGATGTCCAGCAGGACACAGCCTGTTTGTTCATCCACATAGCTGTCCCACATCATGAAAAACTCTGTAGTATTCATATACCTTTTTCCAGGTAGATGCCTTGATTAGCAACCTGGGCACTCAGTTGGCTTTTGCATGTCTTATGCCTTCTGTTCCAGGGTGAAAACTGTGAAGAGGGGGATTAGTAGCAATGATGTGGTGCCAGAATATAATGTAATATGTCCAGTGACATAGATGTGAAGTATTGCTGAAACAGTCTGCACACTAATGGTGAGCCATCATAGGTGACAATTTCACAGCTAGTCATGCATCATGCCCTTCAACAGATTACTGGTGGATATCTGCATGACATGGCTATGAGGCATACTGCAGCAGACTGGCCACCTTTGGCCAATGTGTGTCCACCTGCTATAATTCTTAGGCATGTCATACAGTGCAATTATGTAACTGAAACACAAGTCTGTATTCCCACATCATGTTACTCAACAACCAGTGTGCTGTCTAGTTGCTTGACAGGCATCGTATGCTTGTCAGGCCAATGTAATGTCAGCAAAGTTGAACAAGTCTTCTATGCATGCACAGGCATCCACATCTTCACTGCAAGGTGTACCTACAAACACTGTATATCAGGCTGTCAGCTCCAGCTGTGTGGCAGCATGACCTTAACTTTGCAGGACCTGCTGTTGAAATGTTGGGAATGTCCCCTCCCCCTACTCCTATGACACACAAACACAACATGTGACAGATATGACTACATTTCAAACCTTGCTGCAATGGTGTTTCCAACAGCAGTCATTACATATGGAAATGAGAATTATATCAACATGCACAGCTCACATACTGCTCCATCTGCATCCACAACACACACACCTGCATGTGTGCCACTCCTTACCAGACACATTGCCAAACAGACACCTCAGAAAATCCTCTCTCTGGAGAGCACAGTACACATAATACTGCATGCACCACTCTCTCACTGGTCAAACAGCTGAGGCAAAACACAAAATTACATCTCCTAGACAGAGATGATTACATCATGAGACACACTGATGTCTGTGTCAAGTGGCTACATATAAGAAAGATCATAGATAGCTGTCTGTAGGTTGACACAATAGGCCTTATCACACATTGCCGCAACTCAAGGAATATCAGTTAACATAATGCTGACATCATAGTTCCTGCAGGTGTGTACGACTAGGAATGTGCATCACTGGCCCGTATGCAGACACATGAATGTGCTTAGCTTGTCTGTGTCTCTTGCAGATATACGCATAGATTTCAGCTGCAATTGACCCTCACCTAGGATAATGGTTCCATACACATGGAAACTGATGGAAGTCAATAATTGCCTTAACATGTGGTGTCATTGTCAGGAGATCTACTACATGCCTGCCTGGGATGCCTTGTTCAACAAACATCAATGCTACACCAGTGAATGTCTTCATTTCTCCCCCCCCCGGAGATTTGGAGTACCAGCCAAGGTTAATAACTCCCCAACAATGCATCTTAGATGCACTGTGCAGAGAAAAGTTGGCAATGAGAACACCATCTTTGTACAACATCATGGTTATGCTGCTACACAATGGGTATGGCAAAACTGAACCCCACTCTGTGTAGTCCCCACCCAAGATTATGCAGACATGTCTGCAGTCAAGGACATCTGGTTCAAGGCTGTGGACAGCACCACAGACATACCAGACTACATGTCCATCCACATCTTCACACCTCACAATGACAGTGTTCAAGGTAATGCAGGTGGTGTATACATACTCATTAAGGATAGATACACATCCAGATTTTGTGAAACAGTGTTATTTCCTGGAGACAATGTAGGTGCCATTCAGTACTGGAAGGGCACATAATAAAGCAATAGCTGGCTACAGGAGCAGATCTATGTATCCAGACACCCACTGTGTGTATTTGTATGTGAATGTGTCTGTCAATATATATCATTACAGCATGATTTGGGGTGGCATTAAGTGACCACCAACTGTGTTGCTTAGTCATGTTGCAGCTCACTTGCCTAAAGGTTAGTCTATGTCCTTAACTATAATGCCATGGAGCAGTGCCATGAACCCCCAAAGATGAGCCAACGTATTGCATCACGTGTTTACCAGTATGGGTGACAATTGCACCCCCCTCAATGTAAGGTCCTCCCTGGTGGGATCTGACTACAGATGAGTGTCATTAAACTGACCAGCACTAACTTCCCCTTGCAGGCAATATAGACATATATTTCAACAAAGCCATTTATTATCTCCTGTGGAATGGTTTACATAGCTTGACTGTACCTCCACGCTGTGATGGCAAGTATGCAGAGCTCTACACCCATGCATTATGCCAGCAGCATTACAACTGGGTGAACTTGGCTGTACCTGATAGGAGGAACACAGGCTCCTCGTGGCAGAGTAAACCTGCCTGGTGGACAACTGCCATTATCAGGCTGTACAATAAGATGTAGATATTGCTGTGTGACAGTTGGGTTCAGGGTGCACCACCTAAAATGGAGGCACAACCTCCTCAGCTAAAACAAGCATATAGTGGTGTTGTGATGTAGTGTAGACACAGTACGTGACACAATTAGCCAGCCACTCAAAGCAGAACCACAATGCACAGTGTAGTTACATGTGTAGCCTCAAAGGATAGGCCCATATTGTTGGCGAACTCATACATAATGATGCCACATATCATGCATCTCTACTCATAGCTAACCTGTAGTCCCACAGGTTCTGTGTTAACTTCACTCCCCTCTCCCCACCACATGTGACACATGACATTCCTACAACCTGTCTAATAACTTCCATATCTACATAGCAGGTTGCAAGTGGCCGCCTCTCTATAGAGGATACACAACATTTATTGGGCATGCTAACATCCCAGGCTACATCGTACATGGGATCTGACAAGTATTACTAACACCATTGGAAACATCTTGTAATCATACTGGAACTAATGGGTGGACCATAGCTGACTGGACAATGGCAACTGTTATACCCTTGCACAGAGGTGGCGCATGCACTGACCACCAGAACTATAGACCTCTTTGCCTGAGTGTCCATATTTGTATGGCCATGGGAGAAATCATCATGGAGCTGATCAGCACACATATATATGATCTACACACAGTTGACTGTACACAGTTTGGATATCTGACAGGGGGAACATGACTGATAAACAGGGTGGACATTTCTGAAGCAGTCACCAAGGACATGGGTGAGGGCATATTAGGGCTCACAACCCCCTGGACTGAGCCAAGCTGTCTGACTATATCTCCCACTCAGACATCATTTACAAAGCACCCACTTAGGCATTCATGGTACTATCCAATAGCTAATCTGTAAGCAGCAGTGTTCAACAGGCTCAGTCCAGGGTCCTCTACTGCTTGGATTCCATTTAACCATGACACAAGTAAATAATGAATGTCTGTGGCTAACGATGTTGGCTGATGTCTACAAACTGTTAGCACTCATGGAGTCTGTGAGTTATGTCAATATCCTATAGGAGGGTATTGATGATCAAATGCCTGTTGACATAGTAATCGCCATAAACTCCATGCAGATATATATGTGGTATCATGTCCATTACTAGCACCTATGTACTGGTAAGTAGCACATCAGTCGCAACATGTGATGTACATACTCAGGTGTGAAAGAAGTGGGCACACACACCTGGTCACACATGATTTATGCCTAATTTGCCTGAGATCACCATGTCTCTCCAGTGGTATGACAGGAATCTTATGTCATAGCTGAGAGCACAATCATCTGTAACTGGCATACTCATAACCTCCATGTACTCTTCCCTCAGCATGCCAATATCTGAGTGCAATGACCATTTGGTAATTTACTTTTCCAAGCAGTACTGCCACTTGCACACAACAGTATGGCCCCTCACAAGGGAACTTCACGTCTTCTGCATGTGTTCAGTGGGGATCATCTGAAATGAGTGTCATTGTAGCCTCGGGCATATAAACTCAGAAGTGATCTCTGCCATGCATAAGGGGCAATGTGTGACCATGCTGGATTGTAAATGCTGCATATCAGTAGATGGCATAGCAAATGGTGTCACAAAAGGAAATATTGCCAGCCCAGCCAGCTGGGATTTTGTAAATAATTATATGTCATTTGTGAATATTAATATGATTTATATAGAAGTGTGAGAGAAGGAGACACTGCCAGCCCAGCTATCTGGAATTTTGTAAATAATTATATGTCAGTTGTGATTGTCAACAAGATTCATATGCCTATGTGGCAAATGTATTAGAACTGCATGCTATGTGTATATCACCCTGGTGGTACAAAAGTGTGTGCAGTACCTTGTGTGCATGCAGTAACAGCAATCAGGCTTGGAGACAAGCATGTGGGTTTGGTAGCCTGGGGGAGACCCAGACAGACCGCAGACTTGAAGCCAAGACTAGTGTGGTAGTTACTTCAAGGAGGGAGCTACCTGTAACAGTGAAACTGAAGGTGAGCCACAGCTGCTTGTTGGTACTGATGTTCCCTTGGGCAGACTGACTGCAAGGGCAGAGGTAAGTAGTACTACCCAGGCTGACAGTGAGGTACTACTGTCAGACAATACCAGACTTCCTGTGGAAGGGGAGCTGGGAAGGGTTATAAAGAGAGAGTTAAGACAGGCTGTGCTTACAGACCCTACATTACAAGACCTGAGGGAGGTAGCCAGTGAGGCATCTGATTATCAAGGAAAAGGGTAATCTCTATACTGGGACAAAGGGTTACTATATAGAGAGTGGATCCCTGAAGGAGGGGTAGAGGGTGAGAGAATACAGCAGTTGGTAGTGCCCAGAGCCTACTGTCTGGCGCTTCTAACTTTAGCCCATGATATTCCCTTTGCATGTCATATGGGAATAAAGCATACAAAGAGATGTATTATGCCAAACCTTTATTGGCTTGGGATTTCCGGACATGTAACAGGGTACTGCAGGACCTGTTAGCAGTGCCAAAAAGTAGGCAAGGCAGGGGACAAGGTCAAAGCTCCTTTGATGCCTTTGCCTGTGACTGGAGCCATTTCAGAGGGTAGCTATGGATATTGTGGGGCCTCTGAGTACTACAAGTTCCACAAGGAAAAAGGTATATCCTAGTGGTAGTAGATTATGCTACCAGATTGAGGCATAAAAGGTGGAAAATGCTTTGTTAGACATTTTCAGCAGGGTAGGTTTCCCAAAAGAAATACTGACTGACAGAACTGCCAATTTCATGTCAGACCTGCTGGCTTGTCTGTGGACGCACTGTGGGATCAAGCACCTACAACCACCTCCTACCATTCCCAGACTAATGATCTGGGTGACAGGTTAAACTCTAAACTAAAGACCATGCTACACGCATTTCCAGACCAGATTAGGAGGGAGTGGGACAAATATTTGCTCAATCTGTTGTTCGCTTAAGGGAGGTGCCCCAGGAATCCACAGGCTTTTCACCCTTTGAGTTGCTGTATGGGCATAGGGTGACTGGACCTCTAGATTTGATTCAAGATGAGTGGGAGGGTGAGTGTGAATCCCAGAAGGAGCCCGTTGTGGCATATGTCCTAAACCTCAGGACAAGGCTCAGGGAACTCATGGGCTTGACCCAGGAGAACCTAACAGAAGCCCAACAGCAGAAAAAGGTCTGGTATGAGAGGAATGCTCTAGCTAGAGAGTATGCTGTGGGGCAACAGGTAATGGTTCTCATTCCTCTCAGACTCAACAAGCTGCAAGCAGCTTGGGAGGGACATTGTAAGGAAGGTCAGTGATGTTAACTACATGGTAGAACTGCTAGACAGGAGGAAGGGGTGCAAACTGTACCATGATAACATAATAAAACCTTACCATGATAGGGAGGCTCTGGTGTTAAGTATTAGCAGTAGGAGGCAGGAGAAGTCTGAGAGGACTCTAAGGCTATAGGGATCCAGCCAGCCAAATCTCAAATTAATATGGTGGAGCCTAGGATTACAGGCATGTGACAGTGTAGGGCAGCACTGTACTGAAGTCAGCAATGCCAAGGCAGCTGGAATCTGAAGACAGGATATGGAGTAGTGTATTCCCAGATAGACTCATCCCTCTCAAGCAACGTTTCTCAGGGGTCACTTGAAAAACTAGCGAGGAGGGAGTGTCACAAAAGGAAATATTGCCAGCTCAGCACGGTGAAATTTTGTAAATAATTATATGTAATTTTTGAACATTAATATGATTTATATAGAAGTGTGAGAGAAGGAGACACTGCCAACCCAGCTATCTAGAATTTTGTAAATAATTATAAGTCAGTTATGAATGTCAACATGATTCATATGCCTTGTTACAAATGTTTTAGAACTGTATGTTATGTGTATGTCAAACTGCTGGTACAGAAGTGTGTGCAAAGCACTGAGCTTAAAGATGTATCCGCAATGTACCCAACTGGAAAAGAACAGAAATGTGTATACACTATTGTAATTGTGTAAATGTATAGAAAGAGTGGAAATTGTAACATAGAAGGTTAACTTGTAAAACTTCAGAAAAATTGTTGAAATTAATTTGATTTATAACGGCACCATAAAAGTTGGTTTCAATGCAGCAAAGAAACAAGATGTCTAAAAGTAGGGAGCCTTCTGGGTTTACTATCATTATTTATATTAACAAAAATAAACACCGAAACCCAACTTTCCATTCCTACACAATGTCAACCCAAATGATCAACAAATTTGAGTTGACATTGTCACCAACAATATCACATGATAGCCATATAGGAGCTAATGTAAATCAAATTCCTATACGACATATCACGTTTTTGTAGGGGGGCAAGCCCCCTTGCACCCCCTGCTACTAATATATTCCAACTCCAAGAATGCACTACAGTGGGGATATGGATGAATTTCCAATCCCCACTGTACCACAATCTCCATACATATAGTCAAAGACACTTTTCATTTTGTGCATGACATTCTGATTTTCGGCAGCATACATGCCGACAGAATATTGTTCACACACATGATAGTAAACCAGCCTTCTGCATTGCCTTGTAAGTGTTTTATTATTTTATATATTCCAGCAGCTGCAAAGATTTGAGGGCTATGTATTTTTCACAGGAAGATGCTAAATCTGACAATAAGGGTTTAGGTTGGGAACTAAAGTCAGGTGACAAAAAGTGATGTCATCACAATAAATAAGACATGCTGGAGGGATAGATTCCTGTCCCAGAGACTTTCCATACTCTGGAACAGGCTACCAATCTATGTTAAGCAAAGTTTTTGATTAACACTCTTCATGAAAAATCTTGATGAGTGGATGGGAAATAGGAAAAACACCCCGGGGATCACTTCTGTGTATCTGCTCGACAGTGGCACAGGAAAGTAACTTTCTTGGGAGGCGTAAGCCAGGGAACCTTGTTGGCTAGGCTTACATAGGCCCTCGGGCCGATATCCTAGGCACTACCTATGAACCTATGAACCTATGTGCACAATCAGATAATCTGCAATCCATATTACTTTGATAGAGTAATACACTGGGATGTAACATTTTAAGTTCAACATTTCCTTTAAGTAATTCCGAAGATGCATTAACATCTGAGCTCAGAGAGAAGGAGCACCTTTAGTTGGGAAGAAAAATAATGCATATATTACTTGAAAATGACTCGGTATTCAGTAAAGTCTAATCCAGCAAATTCCTTCAATAAAATGGGATTAAGCCTACAGCCTTGAAAGAAGTGAATAAGAAGGCATGTTTTCTCAAAGGCCATCATTACTTCCACAGATCCTACTTAGCAAAAAATTGTGGACATTAAATAGTACACATTCACTTACCTTTATATGGTGACCTCTTGTCTTGATCTCTTGAGTGTTGGTCATGGTTTTAATTATATTTGTAGTGAATTTATATGGTGCTTGAACACTCTATACAGACCTTCCTTAGGTTAAGGACATGACTTACATTCTTCCTGACATACATGAACATTCAATTTTGAAATGCAAAATAATTTCCAGAAACCTACATGTCCTAGTGACTTCTAATTTGAAATCTTTCCAAAGTAAGCATCAGCTCCCAATTTCCCTATTTTTCATTTTGTAGTAATTTCTGCTGTATTCTGTGATACCATAGCTATACCCAATTTCCTATTTATCTCTCAGGAGGAGGAGCATTTCAACAATCTTATGTCATGTTTTCAATGTACAGACAGTCATTAAGCCTTGGCCCACTTATTGCCAAGCAGAAAGCTTCAACTTTGATCCAAAGCAACTTATATAACTAGCTATAATCTCACAACCGCAGGGTAAGTGAAAATCAATCTGTTTTCAAATATCTTTACTGGATGAAAGGTAAGAAAATAATAAAAAGCAAATCATCCTGAAGGTATGGTAGGACAGATTTTTAGAGAATGTCCTGATAGAGTGTAAAACCATAAGTGTTGCCTGCCAGAGATAATTGTTGCTGGGCAAATGACAAGGAAGTGACAGGTAAGCATGGTGCTCCATGACAATCTTTGTTGGGTATACACAGAAAGGTTCTGATTTCAATGAAGCAGTTCAAATATACGGCTTTACTGTTTGATGACTGGAAAGACAGCCTTGTCCAGTTTATCTAATTATATTTTCTCCTGCCAGAGTTAAGCATCAAGTTATATCTATAACTACACATAATGCAATAAAGACTCAATAATTTTAACACATCACAGGAGAAATCAGTGAGAAATCAGTGACAAGAGATTCATGAAACACATGCACACAGACATAAATGCTCACACACATATACTTCTATTTAGCTGTCTGTCTGTCTACATATCTATCTACCTCTCTGTGGGTGGGTTTGGTATAATTGATAAGTTCTTTACCTCAATGACACAAAGGGTAGAGTTTGAACCTGATCTTGAATTATTGACCAGGCCTTAAAATGTCCCTATGAGTCAGTCCCATCTACCTACATGACCATAATAGTAATTTTTAAATTTAAATTTCAAACATATTCAAATGAACAAAATTTCACAGACACT
>NC_056729.1:121617246-121622246 GCF_019279795.1 Protopterus annectens
GTCTTACCCATCCCATGATCAATAATTATATATTACCCCTAATGAGAATAACTGGGATCATCCCATGCATAATATGAGGGGACCCATGCAAAGGATAAAGCATTAATAGTACAGTGGGCAGTCCTGAAGTAAATTTTCTGTTTCCATCCATAGATCCAAGTTGTGCTTGGATATGGAAAGGGATGAAATTTGTTCTCTGTGGTTGGGGAGACTGTTTCAGATTAGCAGTATCCTCTGTGAGATATACCCACCCCTCCAAACTGTTCTGTTGATATTCCAGAAGCGATTTTGATTCTTAGACCACATATTTCTGATACAATTTGATGTGCTAATTTGCAGTAAATCCATCACTTATGGGTCAGAGGATGCTTTGTATGCCAGACACACATCACCTCTTAGCAGTATGGAGGATACCACTTATACTGCAAGGTTTTGAGTCGGCCGATGTAGGACAGCTTATTTTGGCTTTGAATCCTTTCAGTAAGGTAGCTCTGAGTTTTTGCATGAGTCTGGACAGACACTTGCCAAATAGGACATTATATTGAATGATAAGCCTAATGATGAGGGCTTAGTGAAGGGGGCAATGACATACCTAAATCTAGACACAATACCTTTGTTTATAAGCTGTGTAATATAGATGGACATGATATGCCAGTTTCCACATAAGTTCCCAAATCCCACACAAGTGGGTCAACTCTTAGGGGCTTATTGTTAATGTATTGGTTCCTTGGTATGGATGAATTCCCAATGGATGGATACATTAAAGCAATACAAAAAACCTACATTTCTTTTATTGGGTCAGTTTGTTTATATGCATGTTGAAGTGAATACTCACCACTCAGTTTAGGCATTTCGACTTGTTAAATGGTGTGAGTGGTCTGACACTCTACCTGGCATAAAGCTGTCAGAAATGCTTGAGGTCTCATTTACTGCTTTACCACTGTTTATGAATGAATGTATCTCCTGTTATTGTATTGATGGTTTCAGATGTGCAAATGTACTTGAAATTCAAAGATACTGGAATTTGTTGTGATGTTGTACTATAGAGGGAGTGGACTCTGGTAGAAAAACGCATAGAAGTCACATTCTCCCACTTTTTTATATCTTGTGAAAAACAACCAAGTACGCAATCTATGAACTAGGACATTGTGATATATTTACACCCTGACAACATGCAGTGGACAAATACCTCTCAAATGTCCAGACTTTTGCAAAATTTCCAGATTTATTCCTCATATTATTATTCTGTTCCATACATTTTTTGACAAATTATGGATTAAAGTCTCTAAATAATTACAGACATCTGTGTTTGAAACTTCATATTCTTCAAAAAAATGCATGCTAATGCAACATCTGTGATTTTATCAACCTTCCAAGTTTATAAGATCAGTATTTAAAATATGTCTGTATGTCCCTGATTTTAGGACTTTGCCTCTCCATTATTTTTGGTGTTGTCCAGAATTCTTGTGTAGAAGGTTGAGAGATATAAGCACATGATCTTACTGTTTTGAGGTTTCAACACACAACACAACAAGATGTGTTAATGGGTACCTTCCTGTTACAGTAAACCATTAAGCAAAACTTCTACAACCTTATCAAATCATTCACTTTGTGCAGCAGCTAATAATCTCTTCACCAAGCCAAGATTACAAAGCCTAGACAAAACAGTAATAAATGGACACTGCTGTGTATCAAGTATCCAGTTTTACTGGCAAAGAAAAGCAATTGGTGATACACTGCTTTGCCTAATGAAACAGCATATAAAAAATTAAAACGGGTAGGAAATGCAGAAATAAGTTGTGGCTATTTTGAAATCCAAACAAAGAAATAACAATAAGCAGGATGAAGCACCATACTCTTCTTTAGTATAGCAGTTGTTGTTGTTGTTGTTGTTGTGTCTTTCAGCTTATCCCGGTTAGGGGTCGCCACAGCAGAACTCCGGTCCGCTAATGTTTGGTAGTGGATTTTTACGTGCCAAGTTACCAGCCCAGACGCACGACCTTCAACGAAGGCATGCCCATTCACGCATGCCTTCACACAGAAGACGTTCTAGCTGAGAATCGAACGCGACAACGTCTTGCTGTGAGTAACTTTTTATATTCCTGAACAATTCATACGAGAAATTAAGAAGTCTGAAACAGGTAACTCAAAGGAAAACTACCCTGAACATGAATCAAATATGTCTGTCAAAATCATAGCAATATAATTCATCCTAATGCAAGCCTGAAAAATTCCACTCATGCATCCAAAGATCATTAAGAAGAAGCAGTTGATGGAAGAAATATAAAGGAACAATGTCTCTTCTGGATTTCACAACAGTCTGGTGACACACCCCGTCAAGCATCAGTGATTAACTAGAAATATATGGACTGGAAATCTTCCACACACAAAACTTTCTTACACTGTTTTGAAATAATAAAGAAGAAACGGTGACAAAAGTAGAAAATAACACTATGCGGGTGCCCTACCAGAATTTTCAGACACTTCAAAGTGAGTTCCAATACTCCAAAAAAGTAAATGTGATCATTGGTAAATAACAGTCAAGTAAAAAATTTGTATCTAAACACTCTCACAAGGAGGGATGGTCACTCTTAAGAAGAAAAGAAGAAAAATGTATGTGGAACTTCACGCTAATGTTAAGAAAAGAACATAGACTACACTGTACTCATCACTGACCCTATAAATCAATGTAATGTACATTGAAAGACTGATGTATATGCAAATATGTCTGCAGATCTGTTAACAGTTGTCACATAACTCAGCTTTCCACGTTTAGAATGTTAGCACTATGTATCTTTTAGATAGTTTGCATACATAAAAAGCATCCACAGAAATTCGACCTTCATCTGCTGTTCCCTGAGTGCTGACTATCCAGAAAATTGTACCTTTTGTGGAAGGCATTCTGAGTGAATCAACTTTCTCCTGTTCTGTAGACAGTACTGAATATCTTTAAAACAGTAATACATATGGAAAAAAGTCTGAAGGAACTGCTGTCACTATTCTTCCTCCCATGCTCTTCTTGACCATCAAGTGTATCATCCTGGCTACTCTGCAAAATTATCACTTTGGAAAAGAGACCTAAGGCTCAATTGTTTACTAATGAGGAGGGACAATCATACGGACACAGGTGACCTTATCTGCTAGTAGAGCTAAGCCTTTGATCCCTATACATGCTTGCTAGTATCCAAGGGATAATTATACAGTGGACCTATGCTATACATGCTATATGTCTGTGTAATGTTAGTTGAGCTTACCCACTGCCTTACACTCAAACACCTCATGACTCCCGGTCTACATCAGAAATTCTACCGCAGAGTATAACGTGGAGCAAAGTCCCTCTACTCCCCCCAAAGAGAGGTAAGCAAATTAAGATTCATTATTCCTTTCCTCCCTAGACCAACTCCAAAAACTGCTCAACACTATTGCTGAATGCAGGTCACCTAGGTCATAGTCACGGCTCTGTCTATATCAATGGCACTGAAGTAATCTTGATATTCTCAGACGCACACAAACACATGCACACACACACACTTAAGCATATGCCTGCAAGCACCTATACATCTACACATACTTCAAAACTGTATTGATATATGTTCAGACTACTGAAATACAACCCTGCAATGCCCAGTTCACTCATTTGACACATGTAAGGGAATGGCATTTATGATTTCAGTTCTAAAAATGATTACAGTATAAAATGGGTAAGCCAAAAGTCATGAAGGAGTGAAAAATAAACTGATAAATATTACACATGCTTTCAGCTGTCTTAGCATCTATGATACCAATAAAATAAAGGATCACAAGATAGGAAACAAAAGTAGTGATACATGGAGGGATTATAAGATATTTAAAAATCAACAACAAATGACAATAAAAGAAGAAAATTAAATAAAACCAACAATTTAAAAGACATTTATTTAGTAAAATTACAATTCTTACTGAATGATAAATACAGCATTTTGTTTCCTTTTACTTTAGTATTAAAACTTACGTTTACTTATTAACAGAAATATATTGACTGTTATTCACAAAACTGATTTATAAACGGCATCATCTTCATCATCAACAACTTCCCTATTTATCATTTTATACATGGGTCTGGGGTGCCATGTTAACTGTTACCATCTCTCTCAATTCAATGCCACACTCCTGCCTTCTTTAGCACTCATGCCTGGCTGTCACAGATCTTCTCTCACACAATCCATCCATCTCTATGCTCAATGCCCTCATTTCCTCTTGTTTTCTTCCTGTCTGTACCAAATCTTCTTCAACATATTCTCTTCTGCTTTTCTGTATATGTGCCTGAACCACCATAATATGTTCTCTCTAATCTTTTCTGTAATTGGAGCTACTTTTTCTTCTGGTTTTATTTCCTCATTTCTTCATCTGTCTCACAGTATGCATCCTATCACCCATCACAGGCACTTCATTTCCATCACATCTAGCTTCTTCATCTGCCCTTCCTTTACAGCCCAGGTTTCTGTACCATATATAGCAATGGTCATGCCACTATATTATACACCTTACTTTTCAGCTTTTTCACCATTTTTCCTGTCAAGTGTGTTTACAAGCTGTCTGACTCCTGTAGTAGCCCATTTTATATTACAGGGCATTCACATCTCCCTTATTTAGATGATCGCTTAATGTTTGCAGATTCTTTCACAGCTTGTCAAACATCTCTTGTTTGGGTAGTAAATCTATTTCTCACCTTTGGATTTCAGATGAATAGAGAGAAATCTCCATTCCCTCTTACAAGATTCAGCATTTCTAGTATGTCTTCTAGATACAAAACTAATGATGACATTTCTTCCTCAAAACAAAGCAGTAAAGTACAAGGAAAAAATACTGATATTTTCTAAACAGTCTCTGTATTTGCAAGAAAATCCCTCAGAATTCTAGAGTTTATGACTTCTACTATTCTAATGATTAATTTGGCCAGACTTCACAAGAGAAAGATTCAGTGGTTTGTCAAGTATGTTTGGACTCAGCACCAGTGATCT
>NC_056729.1:121624746-121634746 GCF_019279795.1 Protopterus annectens
TCTGTACAGATCTCAATATTTCCTTGCTAAAAGATCTATGGCACTGTGATTGACTAAAAGCCTTAGTTCTCTACTGTGCAATACAAATGTTTTGGAGGTGATATCTGCTTAACATTCTATGCTGTGAGTGACCCCATGGTGTTTGAACTCATTCACATAAACAGAACTATTGGCAAAGTAATGAAGTGCTCTAGACCAAAGCTATAATGCTACATTACCAACACCAGCAACTCTGGGAGTGTCCCCATTTCTCTAATAGGCTTCCCATATATATTAAGCAGACTATATTCCAGGCAACCTTTAAAACCATTCTGTATAACCATATGCAGGATTGCAAATTTTCACTTGAAAAATGTGTGGGAAATGTACTTAGCTGAGTACACTGTTACGCTACCATCAGTACTGGGCAATACAACTGAACGTTTCTGTGGTCTTCTTGACCATAAATTTAGTAAGAACCTTACAAATCAGCACAGAGATCCTTTGAAGAAAATTGATATGATTTTTTTCTCAGAGGAGGTATTTCCTAGGGAAAAGGATGTAGTGCATTGGGGCAGACTGTG
This sequence comes from Protopterus annectens, assembly GCF_019279795.1. Lineage (NCBI taxonomy): Eukaryota > Metazoa > Chordata > Ceratodontiformes > Protopteridae > Protopterus > Protopterus annectens. The sequence goes on from NC_056729.1 coordinate 121,625,310, forward strand.
CAGAGAGAAAAAAAAATCAGTTTTATACATTTCAGAAAATAAATATAAAACCAAACATGTTTTAGTATTTAGAATTATTAATTTAGTTTATAGCTTCACAGCATACCTAATTCAGTTTTTCATCCAGCCAAGGCAGATAGCGTGAATAATATCATTAGATTCAGAATGCAACAAAGACACTCATTTCCTTTTTCTCAGTCAAGCAAAAACAGAGTAAATCAAAATAATAAATATATTGTATCCTTATAACATCAGAAGTGAAGCTACTACTAATTTGCTTCTAAGCTTCATGCTTTCTTGCTTTCAATTTTTCAGAAAGAAACTATAAAAGAAATCATTATTGAGAATTACAAATTCAGACTGTAGCTACTATTAAAAAATAGGTATAGTTTATAAATGAATGTTCATTTATGTTTCTCAGAACATTTCACTACAAAATTCAAAAATTATTCAGATATACCTTTTTAGTGGTTGGTATCACTATAAGGGCTATATGGTCATTAGAAAATGACATGTTTTTTGTCTGTATTCCTTTCAGTTATCTTCACCTTGCTAGTGTAGTTGTCCGACCAGTTTGATGTTTTGGAGTTGGGAAATGTTGCCGGAATTAGAACAAGTAAAGCCAGCTCAATTTTGTTTCTTTTTCACCCATTACTCATAGGATGTGTTTTTTGGAATGATTGTTTTCTGGTAATTAAAGCAGTGCTACTTTAACTGAGGGCTCTAGCAGTGAGTCTCTTTTCCCTCACTTTGGTGCCATACCTATTTAGCCGACTTGGTGTCTGAGATTGATAAATACTGCTAGACAAAATAAAGAGCAGTCTGATTTTATTTTTCTTTCCTTTTTACTCTCTGTTGTGCAACAGCTGCTTTGTTATGTCCCTGGGTCTGACTGATTCTTTCAGGTAAACTGGCCTTTATAACTGATTGTTCTCACAAGGGCTCCTTTTATCTTTCCTCTTGCTGGTGCAGCTACTCGACAAGCTTGGTATTTGGGAGCTGAGAGCTGTTGTCAGAATCAGAACCAACAAAACCAGCTGGAATCGATCTTTCTTTTTCTTTCTTTTTACTCATTGATTTTAAACAGTTCATGCATGTTATTTCTGGGTTTGATTTATTCCCCTAGAAAAGGTATACTTTGTTGCTACTTTACTGAGTATTCTATTGATTGTTATCGATAAGTTCACTGTAAATTTTTTAAACTATTAGATGGAGGACATGGGAGGTTTTTAAATATTTCATAAATGGAATGCTAAGTATCTGTAGGAAGGCATTGTTAATGAGGATAGACACTATAGACTCAGTGTAACTTAACGAAAATGTTGACTGCAAGCTGGCAACCGAATATACAATACATGTAATCTATGTAACTTGTGTAATACGGTCTGTGATGTTGAACAAATCAATAAAACCATTATAGCAGGCAGTTGAGGTGGATGTGAATAGTAGTGTATGCACTGTAGGTGCAGGCAGGAAAGCTAGAGGAATGAAGAAGCAGTAACTGCTCAAACCTCCTTTGAATGAAGGATAAGTAATTGATTAATGATTCCCTTTGGAGGTCATATATCAATAGCAGACATCTGTTTGTGAGTATAGCAGAGCTGCATGAAGAGCTAGATTGGCTATGGAAGTGCATCACAGCTCCACACTACATGCTTTGCACTGTAAGCCCCAAGACAGCTTCTATGGTACACAGGAGGAATGTTAGACCGAAGAGCAAATTATTGTGCCAGAGTAAATAATGCTGCAGCTGAATCATGGAAAGCCACAATTACAGCAATTTGGCCAAGTGCTTAGCAAACAGGCAAAATAGAATAGAATAGCTAGATAGACAGACAGATAGATAGATAGATAGATAGATAGATAGATAGATAGATAGATGATAGATAGATAGATAGATAGATAGATAGATAGATAGATAGATAGATAGATAGATAATATTGCCTTATAGCATAGTGGTAGTTTTCACTAATTTGAGGAAAGCAAGTCATCAAAATATATGTAAACAGCAGTGTAAATAATGTTTGTGACCTGGAATTGCTCAAAACAGTGTGAATAGTTTCTCTCTCCAAATACGTCAAGGAAGTGCTATTTGTTTTAAATGCAGACAGAGTTTTATTCAGCTGATCTATTACTATACGTATTTGTTGAAAGGACATGTTTGAGTTAGTAAGAACAGACTTATTTGAACACTTGGATATAGGATTTGAAACAGCTGTGACAAGCTCAGGAAGATAGTACTTCCCTTGGTAAAAGTACCTAAAGGTCCAGAGCTGTAGCTATAGGACAGAATACAAACTGATGCAATGAACATACTGGAGATGAAGACGGAAATATTTCTGACAGAAAGAGTTCAGGGAGAGACTGTATTAGAGATTGTATCCCAGCAGCATATAACTAAACTAAAGGTGCTAGATAAGTTGTTGTTGAGTCTTTCGGCTTTTCCCTGTTAGGGGTCGCCACAGCGGAACTCCGGTCTGCTAGCGGAAAACTTTAGTATGAAAGAACCTGCCTTATCTGCACTTTTATATGGTAAACTGTGCTATCTTTATAAAAAATTGTGTTCTCATTTGCCTTCCTTTTCTACTTTGCTGGAGAATGCAGACATTTTTGAAATCAATTATTTTTGCCAAAATCCTGGGACCTATTTATGTCAATATGAGTGTAATTTACTCAAATAGAAAGACAGAGAGTGTGAAGACCAATCTTGTGATGTGCATGTAAATTATAGTGTTTCTGCAAATGTATCTGGAGTTGTTTACCAAGCATGTAGCTGCAGCTGTGTACCAAGCATGTGTATGGAGCTGTGTACCAAGCATGTATCTGGAGCTGTGTACCAAGCAAACTTCACATTACTTAAGACTGAGGTGGAAAGGTTCACAGCCCCATGCTAAAGGATAATGCTGTCCAAGCTGCTGAATGCCTTACAAAGGCACTCTATGAGCACCTGCAAGAATGCATGGATCGTGCTATCCCAAGCAAAACCAAGACTCACTCTTCCAGGAAAAGGAAACCAGTCTGGTGGACCCCTGCCATAAACAAGCTATACAATAGAAGGAGGAAACTAGTACAGAAAAGAGTAAAATCCCAAGAAGGGAAGACATCCCTGATCAGTATCAGCAAGAAACTATGATCCCTCATAAAATCATCCAAGGCTAGCTTCGAAAAAAAATTGTCAAGGACTCCAAAGATAACTACAAGGCATTCTTTAGCTATGTCAAGAACCTAAGTGGAAACTCTCAGATCTCCTCTGAGTTAGTGCAGAATGGCACAAAATACACTGAACCGACTGATATTGCCAACATTCTGGCAGACAGGTTTAGTGCAAACTTCACCCCCTAAAGGGCCCATAACCATACCAGAAGAATGTAGTGCCCTGGCAATCACTGACACACAGGTTAAAACAGCCCTATCGAAAGCCATAAATACAGCTTCAATGGGACGAGACGGTGTCCCAGGCTGTGTCTTACATGAGCTCCAAAATGATCTAACCCCTCACCTAAACACACTGTTCAGACTCAACCTCTCTACAGGCTACATACCCATAGAGTGGCGCACAGCAACAGTTATCCCACTCCACAAAGGTAGAGCCACAACGCACCCTGGGAAGTATCGGCCTATAAGCCTGACTAGCCTGGTCTGCAAGGCTATGGAGCACATCATCATGGAATTCATTAACAGAGACATTGGGAACCTTTAAACATTGGACCCTACCCAGTTTGGCTTTGTTAAGGGCAGATCATGCCTCCTAAACCTGGTGGACTTCTTTGAGACAGTTACCAAGGCTTTAAACGAGGGAAAGGAGGTCCACACAGCCTACCTAGACCTCACAAAGGCTTTTAATATCATTCCCCATTCTGGTATTATAGACAAGCTCACCAGCCTGAACATAAACCCCTATGTCATGAGAGGGTTTGCCAGTTGGCGCATGGATAGAACCCACACAGTGAGAGTTGCAGGCTCTAGGTCCGAATCTAAACCAGTTACATGTGGCGTCCCCCAGGGCTCAGTCCTGGGACCCCTCCTGTTTGGTATATATTTCTCAGAGGTACAGGCAAGCACAGGAGGACTATGGCTGTCCAAGTTCGCAGATGACTGCAAACTAGGGGCCATAATTGACTCTCCAGCTGATACAGACATCCTCCAGAAGGGTCTCACTGAGACAGATACCTGGTGTCAAAATCATGGCCTCAAGCTAAATGCCAAAAAGTGCATAGTCATCCCCTTTAGAAAAACAAAGTACCCACAAACTACCACATAAGTGGTAGTCCCCTAAATACAGAAAATGTAATAAGGGATCTGGGGACCCAAGTAGATAGTAATCTATCCTTTGATAATCATATTGCCAAGATGGTTAGATAATCCTTCTATGTGGCCCACCTAATCACAAAAAGGTTCACATCTAGAACAAAAGAGGTTATTGTGCCCCTCTACTCATCACTTATCAGACCCATCATAGAGTACAATGCCCCATTTGGGATGTACCTTACAAGACACCTGCAACAGCTGGAAAGACCACAGAAGTACCTGACCAAGAGGATTACTGGCTTCAAACATATGCCCTATGTAGCCCAACTGAAGAAACTCCAGCTGTACTTGGTTGCATACAGCTTACTCAGAGGTGATCTCTGCCTGACATACAAGGCCATGTTCAACCCAGAATTGATGGACATGCTCCACCTAAAAAAAAACAAATCCCCAAGAGCCACATGCTCTAGGGATCTAAACCTCACCACAACAATAAATAGGACATACTGGAGGGAAAGATTCCTGTCCCAGAGACTCCCCATGCTTTGGAACAGGATTCCAATCTACATTAGGCAGAGACCCTCACTAACACTCTTCAAGAGAAACCTTGATGAGTGGATGGGAACCAGAAAATTTACCCCGGGGATCACTGCAGTGGCTCTGCTGGACCAAGTCACAGGGAACTAATCTAAAGGGGCAGTGAAAGTCAACACATTCTGGCTAGGCTTATAGATGCCCTGGGCAGATAGCCTAGTACTTACCTATGAACCTATGAACCTATAGTCTGTTAACTTGAACTTCCTAAAAATCCCCCCTTAGATGATGCTGTAAATGAATTCAATACAACCTTCTTGAATATTTTAAATACCCTTGAACTTCTAGAATAAAGATACTAAAGACAAATAATGCAGCTTGGCTATCCAAAAAGAGTACACTGCTAATTCAGGATCGAGAAAAAGCATGGAAAGAATGGCAAAACCATAACAGACCACAATATCTTGAAAACTTCAGAATCCTTCACAATCATATTAAAAAGGAAATTAATGAAGACAAAAAATATACTATAATAACTTTCAGAATAATAGTAAACACAGCACTAAAAAATTCTGGACAGCCATTAAAAAATCTTGCATCCTGGTCATAAATTCAACCTTAAACCCTCTTCCAATAACCCATCACTTGAAATCACAATACAATTTAACTCTTACTTTATAGATAGTAAAACATCTCTTACCAAGGTTTCACTAGCGTTTATTCCTAATCCCGGCCAGTAGCCATGTATCACCATGTCCATTTTCACCTTCTAACTTTTATCTACATCCTATACAATTCTACTCTTAAACAAACTGAAAACATGCTTTACTTCAGCTGATGACCTTCCATGTGAATACCTTAAAATAGAATCCAATAGCATCACCTGCATTTTCTCAATCGTTATAAACAGATCAGACCAGACATCCCACATTCCCTCTCTCTGGAAAAAGACACACATTATCCCTCTGCACAACTGAGGAAATTCAACAGACATTACTAACTTTAGACTTATATCAATCTTATCCACCCATCTCCAAAAGACTTGAAGAATGTATTCAAAAACAGTTGCTAAACTAGCTCCTGCAGTATGAACTCCTATCCACAACACAGCATGACTTCCATCCTTCTCATAGTACTAACACTGCACTTCTAACCAATATAAATACTGTAAATAAAGCTGGATATAATGGTAACCTAGTTGCCTCCTTATTTCTAGACATGTCTAAACCATCAACACAGTTTGTCATAGCAAGCATCTACTTCAGATGTCCGTATTAGGTCTCCCTCAGCCCAACCTTGTATGGTTCAAAAGCTACCTAGGTATCAGTCAGTAAAATGGCACTCCGCCCTATCTCCATACTTGCTAGTCACGACTGGTGTACCACAAGCCTGTATATATGGACCCGTCCTCTTTAACATTCTCACCATCTACACTTCCACAAGACAGGCCTCCCTAATACAGTACACAGATGATTCCCACACTCATTCAACCTGCACATACAAAACTGCATAAGAGAAACTCATAACTAAGGATGCTTTATAGATCCCAAAATGTACTCACTGATGCAATTAAAGCTAGACTTGCCAGTACTTATCTGAACAGTTCTTTATGGTGGTCCCACCCTAACTAACCTTCAGGCATCATGAAAATAAAAACTTGAACAATACTATAGCAAACCACCACTGTATATGACCAAAAAGCCTAAACTGGTTAGAACTGCCTCATCAACTAACATATAATTAGCTTCTTACCACCTATAAAATTATCCAGTACTCTCCATCAACTTCCCTACCATTGGTCAGGTGTGACTTGCAAGATTTAAACTGGTCAACTATACTTTTCTGAGACTCAGTTGATCACTCACTATTAGTGTGTCATCAGTGATTATAAATTTTGGGGATTTTTACTCCTTGACATTGCCTGATCCTGAAATTAGTAAATATAAATATAAGAAGGGTAAGACAGGCAAATTCTCTCACATAGAAGTTGCAAGTGTCCCAGTTATTTTTATATCTGGCTGAGGCTTCTCCTAATGGTTTGTTTAATCTGGATGAAGCTGCATGCAATGTGAACATGCCCAGATTTAGTGAAACATTAGCCTTACCATCTCTGAAGTAGATGCCAATCATAAGTGAGTCCAACTCAGAACCCTGGGGTAGTCTGTTGGTGACCTGTCTTTTGGTGGAGGTGATCTCCCTGATCCTGACTTCTTGGGTCCTATCTGTGAGCCAGCCAACAATCTCATGAGTAATGTCAGGAATTCTGCCATTGTGGGATAATTATGAATTACTGCTGGATCTGAAAATCATTTATAAATTATAATGTATTTTTATCTCAGTAAGTAGAATTACTTGTAAAAGCTAACTGCTTGCATTTCAACTTGTTTGGGGATTTAGTCTTATACTTTCATTCACAATTGTGATAGAACTGTGAACATCTGCAGGATCTGAGCCTCATCTGGTCATTTATTACTGCATTTCTCTATAAGCAGTCTTACTGGTCAAGCATTCCCTGGTCTGATGCATTAGAATGCAGTTTGGATTGTTATAGTGATAACATTGCAATTTGTGCTGCAAAATGAATGCTTCTGTGCTTCTACAGTTGTTTATGTTCCAGCTTTGCTGCTAGATTGTTTATCATTTGCCTCACCCCCCACTCAGATGGTTACATGTTGATGTACACCATTCTACAGGAACATAGTCCATGTGGAGGGTGTGTTGAAGTGTGTGTCCAACTGTGCTAGGTAGGTGTATGTTCTGAGTCACACTATAGGCAATCTGTCAAGTTGTCACATCCCACTGTTTCTGTGTGATAGGCCTGGATGAATGTAAGACAGGGCATGCTGCCTATCTTGATCTGGAATAGGGTTTGGACACAAACCCCTCTGGTATCATTGAGAAAGTTTCCTGGCTGGGGATTACTGAAAGGCATAATAATGTGGAGAGACCGCTGAACTAAGGATTGTGCAAACATTATGGTATTGAAGTGGCTGAAAAACACTTGAAACATGAGCCACAAAGCATCATAGAAAATGATGAAGTCTACATCACATGGGATCATCCATTGCCAACAGTTCAAAAGATAGATGATAGAAGCCCGGATATAGTGATCCAAGAAAATAAAATAAAATATGTATTGATTATTGAAATCGTCACACCCAGTGACTTATGCAGATTGAAATAAGTTAACCAGGGTCTGAAAACTGTTCTTCTTCTTGGCTGTGGTCTATTAGCAGCAGCAGCATAGACTTCAGCCTGTTGGACATTCACATAAATTAAAGCAACAGCAGCCCCAAATACTCTTTTTGTGTATATTCCTTTCCATTGCTGCATTCCAATAAGTTTTGCAATTTACAGGGAAAACCAGCACGGAGTCTACAAAGTTTCTTTCTAGCTTGCTGAATAGCTCCTCCAGCTTGGATTGGTTGATTAGCATACAGTTCAGCTGCTTATGCTGTAATTAGCATGCCACAGTGTTTACCATGGTTGCACAGTTCTACACACCCTGTAGAGCCACTTTCTGAATGCAAAACAGTGCACTACCATGTGAGCATTGCAGAGCAATGCACATATGATCTTAGTGGACTGTGCAGGATTTATTGAATCTACCTTAGGATTGGTTTTAACACTGAAGTCATCATGGAAGAAATTTTATTTATTTAGGTTGTAATATATATATATATATATATATATATATATATATATACATATATATATATATATGTAGTTCCCCTTCAGACCATCGAATGTTTAAAACATTGAAGTTCAGATCATCGAGACCAGAACATCAAGTTTGAAAATGTCGAAGGTTTGAAGGGGAAGAAAAAGGTAAGAGTAGGAGGGCACTATGGTGGCCTGCATACTGTGTGTGTCTATGTCCCATCTGTGTGATGGCACTACAGATAGGGTACAGAAAATCTCCTGTTTAGCGCTTCTGCATATAATGCTAAACAGGAGATTTCTCTTTACTCCACTGTAGTGCGGTCTTGGAGTTATAATATTAAAGTAGGGGGGTGTGGGGGTGCAGGGGGGCAACGAGCCCCTCCATACAATTGTTAAAATGTATTATTCTTTTTTTTTTTTTTTTTTGCTTACACTTGTAACCTTCAACGTTTCAAAATTTGATGTTCTGGTCTCCATGATCTGAACTTCAATGTTTTGAAATTTCGATGGTTATAAGTGGAACTATATATATATATATTTAGTCTTGGATATGCGTTTACGTTAAATGCAATGTCCACAATAGGTACCCCCCATTGCCATAATGCAGCAAGATTACCACAAACAGGTAAATCCACCACCTGGGCACCCTATAGAAGCTGGACGGGATTCTTTGATTCCTCATGAAGCGGGTATCAGAACGGTGAAACGTTGGATGGAAACATCAGGCACATATGATGAAGTGGAAATGGAATTCTTGTTCATTTTGTTAAAACTGGTTTTGCAGCATAATTCCTTCACATACAACAAACAATGGTATTTATAGATAAGGGGTACAGCAATGGGTGCAACGTTTGCCCCCATATATGCTGACCTTTTCATGGGTTTTCTGGAATGGGAGATAATTTACAGCAGTAAGAACAAGTTTAAGAACAATCTCACTATGTGGCTGAGATATTTGGATGATTGTTAGGTCCACTGGGCAGGTGATAGTT